>NW_020523509.1:215000-311786 GCF_003368295.1 Carassius auratus
AGCTTTAAAACATATTAAAATTGAAAGCAGTTATTTTAAACACTAACAATATTTCACAATAGTATTATTTCTACTGTAGTTTTACAGTAGTTAAAAAAATGCAGTCGTGGTAATCATAGGAGATATTTGTCAATAGCACAACATGTAGTTTATTCCTGTCATGGCATTTATTTATTTAAACTTTTGAATTCATATCTACTTAGAAATAAGCATTGCATGAGTAATGAAAATTTGCTTTAAATATATAATTATATCGAACGTCCATTCAAATTCATTTTAGATCATTAGATGTGGCATTATGGTACTTTTGGAAGCCTGTGAAACCGCTGTGAAGTCAGCGATTAACTGGGTAGTGAGGCAGTATGGCAGCAGCCTTAGGTATCGGAGTCAGCATTAGACTTCTCTCCCCATTTCACCCGGCATGACCACACTCCCAGCATGAGCGATCGGGGCTGAGAGAGGCAGGTTGGCATGACAACGGCGCAGAGTTTGCCGTCTGTTCCCACACAATGCCGTTCTGGGCATAAATTCTTTAACATCAGGCCAAGTCTCAGAGACGTTAAAGAGAACTGAGCGCTATTTATTCATAAGAGGAGTCATGCCGCTTCACTGTATGACTTATGGCAGACACATGTTCATGCCTAATCTTGTCACTGTTTCAAGTTCAATTAAAGTGAAAGAGAGAAATTAGGGAGGGGTATTTGTTTAGGGATGAATGAACCGAAAGTAATTTCAGCCATGATTGTTAACATCCCATACTTAATGTGTTAAATGATTGGACTGCCAAGGTTTTTTTTTTTTTTAATACATATATACATTTACATAGATCTTGATGGATTTGTTTATTACAAACACAGCTTTTCGAAGAAAGTCAGTCATACAGAGTTCAAATGGAATGAGGGTGAATTAATGATTAAAGAACTATCATTTTTGGGACACTGCAGTTAAGAAAATGTTGCTACTGTAGTCTCACTATGCAACTTGTTGAACCGTGTGACCTATAGCTTTCTTTTTAATTGATTTTATGATCAACATGATGTTGAATGTTTGCAACACCCAGCCCACCATGTCTGGTGTGATGATGTCTTGCAGGTTTCGTGTGACCTGCAATAAAATCATCAGTCACAAGATGTTCGACCATGTGGTTCTTATCATCATCTTTCTCAACTGCATCACTATCGCCATGGAGAGGCCCAGAATCGACCCCTCCAGCGCTGTGAGTAATGTTACTTCATACACACACACACACACGCACACACACACACACACACGCAAGCACATGTCATTCAAAACAACATTTGCTGTAGGCATAACAGCTTAGATAATTGAGAGACAATTCTGAAAACAATCATGTGGCCATAAAAAAAAATAATAATTATAATAAAATAATAGTTAAAAGGTTTGAGTTTCTTGATAAGTTCCCATGCTCCATCTTGTTCTTTGGTCTCAAGGGGAATGTGGCTTTGTTTCTTCCTTTTTTATGTGTTTATTTGTTTATTTTTATGATGGACATCAGTGTGCTTATTCCTGATTCAATTATCTAAGGCCAACCAGTGGTCGGTCTGTCTGTCTCTCTCACAGTCACTAGAGAAGGTTTTACAATTGTGTACTTGCTTGTGATGCCCTTAGTTAACCAGGACATCATTGCTCCACTGCTCCAGAGTGCTAAGTCACATGGAATTTACAGTTCAGGTTACTGGCTCAAAAGAATTTCCACAAGCGAAAGCCTATGAAGCAAAAATGGTCTGCACTCTGCATGTGCCAGCTGAACAATTCTGTGGTAAATGGGAACACTAACTGGAACTCCGTGTCGGGGTCTGAACTGCATATCTTTCATTTCCAGATTCTAAAACTGGACACTCATTATGTTAGTTAGCATGTTAATTTAGCGGTTTTTGTGATTATTACCTTATCTAACTCATTATGCTTGCAACTGAGAATAAAAATTAGTTTATTAGATGATTTGGGAGTTGGTTGGTTTTGCTGTTCTTTTAGGAGATTAAAACTGAAAAGATTCAATTTGTTATCCCTGCTTTCTTACAGACCCAAAGGACACAATCATCTTGGCTTAAATGCTTTGCTACATCTCATTTTCAGTTAGTATGTATGTTTATTACTTTCAGCAGTTACATGCTCTCTCAGGACACCTAATTTAAGACGGAAGAGAAAAAAGAAAGAGAGAAACGTTTAATCTTTTTTTTTCCTTTCTTATAGAGAATAATAATACAGATTAAGAAATGCTATTCTTCATGTACTGTTGTTAAACTGTATTTGAAAAAGTATTTCGGGGTGGAAAACAGCTATTTAAGTTGCTGGTTCCAAGGTTAAGGTTTTTTTTTTATTTTTTATTTTTTTTTTACTTGGCAGAATAGCACTGCAGCAAACCTTTTTATGTGGAGACAGCACTCCATAATTTTTGCAGCTACCAGATTCCTGACATGTCAAGTAACATATTTTCAAAATAATAATAATAGATTTTTCACTAACTTGTGTACCAAATAGGACATTTTCAAGCTTTCTATTAATTTGCTGTTAACCCAAATCAAGAGCTACTTTTGACCTTCTAACCATAATTAATTAATTATGTAATATCAAATTTTTCCAGAGTCATTCTAGCACTCATTCTGTTGCAATTTTTCAGTCATATGTCATTGTGATTTTTCACACTGAGCTGCTTTATACAAAATTGCAAAGGAGTTCCTAGTATTGTAATATAATGTTATCTAAATGTAAGCAGATTTTTTTTTTTTTTCATCAGACTGTATTGTATGTTGAGAGTATATAGTAGCTGCTTGTCTGCCTCTGTAATGGACTGTAACTGTAACTCCCTAGATTACTCCTCATTGCAGATATCTGCAGTGCAGATTGCCTTGTGTCCATCAGAGCTGGGGGACTTCAGTTAATATATTCTTGTAGATTTAAATCCAATTAAATTGACTTGTTCACAAAATTATATTTATTTTTTTCACATGTATACACCTTCTTGATTTGGAACAAAAAAAGGGGGGAGGGGGTTGAATAAAAGCCTCCCCCAACCTGAATTTGTCAGGATTTTGTCAGTAATTGAAACATAGGACCTTAAAGATTTACTTACGTGTAACGTTTTTTTTAAACACATTATGTAGCATAGAAAAGTTGTTTCCCGTTTTGTTATTTTCCGGAGGTTTAATCCATGTAATTCCCTTTTTTTACCATGTGTTCCTTTGAGCCTCTATGATATTTGTTTACTTCCCCTTTAAGACATCCTTTCAGAACTTCACAGAGGAGGAAAAACTTATTTTCCTTCCCTGCACAGGCATGTGAATTTCAGAGTTGGGCAGATGGCAAACAGTGCTTTTTTTCATAGGTGTAAATGCATTGTAACATCTTTCATTAATCATCATAATCTTACAAAGACAAACAGTGGATTTTTTTATGAATAAAATTCAAAGTTCATGTAAATTAAAATTTGCATTTAAATATGAAAAAAAAAAAAACACAACTGAAAACTAACAAACAAAAAACGAATACCAATAGATTTCTTTCCACATTGCATGTTTTGTCATTTGTGAATGTAAGTAAAAATTGTAATTTTTTTCTGGTAATGACCTGTAACATGCTTGCTAAGGAATGTGCACAGTTCAATATGAATCCACAGTATGATATGACATTTATGAGTAACTGCAGAATCTTTGGACCAGGTAAAGTCAGTTCAGTCCCACTGTCACTGCAGAATTGTATAGCTGTGTCTTTAATAGAACCTTTGTTTTCAGCTTATGCAAACCATCTCATTTCCATGACAGACATGATCTATAGAAACAGGTACCTCACTGAGCTCAGATGTGTGTCATCAATATTTCATATGGAGACATTTTTTTCATTTGGGTATGAACAAATGCTATCAGCCTCCCCACCTGAGTCCCCCTCTGATGACAAGGCCTGAGCATGTCTTTTCAATACCCAAAGTAATGGGAAAGGGGTGATGAAAATACCAAGAGGAGTTTTAGCAGCCTTTGATTACTCTCTCCCTCTTTTTCTGTCTCTGGTCTCGTACACATTGAACATTTGAGAATGACTAATGCATTTCAATTCAGAAGTGGATCCCCCAAATTAATCATCACTGATTGCTTTTGATTTGTATTAATTTGTTAATTAATCATTTTGGGCTTTTTTTAACAGATAGGCAGACTCAGAAAGCTACATTTTTACACAACACTGTTCATCTCTTTTTTTTTTCTTTTTTTTTGAGCAGCATATTAGAAAATGTATTTTATAATTTTGTGGCATAAACTTTATTATACTATATATATATATATATATATATATATATATAAAATATATATATATATATATATATATATATATATAGAGAGAGAGAGAGAGAGAGAGAGAGAGAGAGAGATCTGTCTATCTATCTATCTATCTGTCTGTGTCTGTCTATCTATATGTCTGTCTGTCTGTCTATCTGTCTGTCTGTCTGTCTGTCTATCTAATAATATATATATATATATATATATATATATATATATATATATATATATATATATATATATATATATATATATATATATTTATCTATGTTTTAGTCTGTTTCAAGCAGTTTTTGATCAAATGGACTTTAGCAACCAGGGGTGTGTCATTGTTTGTAGAATTTTACTAAATGTGTTTTTATTTTAAGTTTGTTAGTTTTAACTTCAGTTTTATTCAGTGAATTTTTCGTACTCACAATCATATTAATAGAAATGTACTTTTTTTTTTGTCTCTGTCTTCTGTGCCAAGCTAGATGGTACTGTTGTGTTTGTGTGTGTTTGTGTGTGTCTGTGTGTGTGCGCTTCCTCAGACATTCAGTAACCTTTAAAAGAATGAGAGTGAAGGACAGGGGTTGTCTGACCCTTCTCCTCCGGAAACCAAACACTGTGCTTCTCAGACATGCTCTTCATCATTCATGAATTCTGACCTGCACATACACACGGTTTACTCGACAATGAATGAAAGAAAGCCTCCAAGCAAAATGGAATGGCAAAGACGTCATTCTGTTTACAGAAACAATACAAACCGCAGTGATGATGTCAGCAGGAGGCTTTCTCAGAGAGAACAGGAGTTTTAGAACATGATGCCACGACCCACTGAAACATACATTAGTAGGGGGTCATGGGAAAGATGGGCCCTGCTGCTCAGACATAGTAGGAGAAGGACAAACAATCTAGAGAGACCATGTTGAAGGACGAGATCTCCGCTGCTTATTTTGCTTCCACACCACTTGTTTAAAGTACAAATCAGCTTCTCATCCCATTGCACCAAGAATCATTTGCAAAAAGCTGAGCTTAAACATGGGAATCCAACTCTTTAACAGTGTAAAAAACTCAGTATGCATGAAATAGCATTTCACCCCCCCTTTAAAAAAAAAACAACAACAAAAAACCTTTTCCACATAATGTACATTATTGTTGATTCTCTATGTGCCATCTTTCTGAAACGCGTCGATATTTTTAAATACAACTTAACCACTGATTTCTAGTTGTGTCCGCTTTTGGAAGGCAAAACAAAGTAGTTTCGCTTTCACACCGAAACACAGCGTCTCCACATCATGGCGCCGGCAGCAACAGCGAGAATAAAAATGACACCTTCTTTCTTTGCGTGAACATTTGGGCAGCATTATGCAAATCTTCCCACTTCATGACGTAGACGTGGGGCGTGTTTGAACGAGGCTTTTTAGGAGGGTGTGGTTGTTAAGTGTCTCTTAACTATGAAGAATTATCTCTTTGGATTTGAGACTTTAGTCTTTGCAACTTTACAGATCTTCTTTATGCGCCAAGTGCTTGTAACACTCCAAAGAGAAAGGGCAAATTAAAATCATATGACTCCTTTAACCATTTATCTCACCCCTAATGCAAACTGCATCATATTTGTTTAATGTATGTTCTTTTTGTATTTAATTGTTTAGGATGGTGCAATGTAGACAGGAAAGTGGAGGGAGAAAGTGGGAGAATGAGACCAAGACCAAGGTTTAAACACTAGAAGGCATAAAGGTTCAAATTGCAGACCGATTTGAAAACTGATGCTTTTGAATGTTAGCATCACACATATCCAGCTTCATATCTGTGGATTTTCAGAGGCGGTAGGTTTGTTTGGTAGTTCAAGGGACACGGAGATATACTTGAGAGGTGAGGAGCTCCGTTGTAGCCTAAACACGATTCGACAAAGCAGTTCAAATATGCATATAAGGAAGATGAAATGGCACGGTTGCATCAACAGTTCGTTACCATATCAGTTTTGCATTTGTTAACAGTATTGGGTAAGTTTAGGGTTGGATTTGGTGTAGGGCATATTTTCAACATGACAGAGCATTAACTTTTAGCGACAGGCCCCGGATATATGAATTCTAAACCCCTGCAATACATTCCAGAACCAACATAATAAAAACGTAGCAATACGTAGCTATTTCAACATAATAAAAACATGCCAGGGTCCACGAATTGCGTTCACAATTTAATGCATCCTATTTGAATAATACTATTTATTCTATCAAAAAATAAATAATAAAGACCCCAAACTTCATTCTTTACATCCATTTGAAATTACTTTTAAATTCTTAGTCTGTTGATTTATAAATACAAAGATTTAGCATACTTGCTCTTAAAAATCGACATTTCCAATTCATATACATTGCATGTTTTCAGAGGGATAGATGAACAAAAATATACCTAGCTGTTTAAAGGAATTTTTTCACTTCCAATGAGCACATGGCTCTTTCTGTGTGTCTGCATATTATTTCTTACACTGGGAATCTCTAGGTTTGAGTCATTTTAGTATGACAGCATTTTAGGATGGAGTCTGTTGACAGTGTTACAGTCTGTTATAGAATGAGGAACAAACAGTCCTGGCTCAGGTCAGAGCAAAGAGGTGGAGAGGACAGCACCTGCTGCGTGGGAAGGCACCGACGGAGGGCGGGGGGAGCAGCAACTCTTGTGTTTTGTAACAATCTTATGTTTACCGATGTAATCTTATGAACAAACAACCATCACATTAAAATTCAATCAAAATCAAAATTTGCCCTTATTTAAAATGTACAGTAGTCAACATTTGAAGTGGATCAAAACCTTTCAACAAAGTTGTCCTTTAACCTAAAACCAAAAGGCGTTCTTGTCTTAGGACAACTTTTTACATTTTTACATTATAGTATTCTAAAGCAATTCTGAATGAA
The DNA here is from genome assembly GCF_003368295.1 of Carassius auratus. Classification (NCBI taxonomy): domain Eukaryota; kingdom Metazoa; phylum Chordata; class Actinopteri; order Cypriniformes; family Cyprinidae; genus Carassius; species Carassius auratus. Next base: position 222,184 of record NW_020523509.1, read on the forward strand.
AAATGCTGCAATAAAAAGAAAATACAAATACTAATTCTTAAAAGGCACAAAAAAAGGCTACATTCTCAGGATTAGAAAAAGATCATAAATAGTCATAAAGAAACATAAATAATGGGTGTTTTGCCACAAAATACTTTCGACTAATGGCATAAATGGGCCCCAGGGAAGAAAAACATGATTTATGATATGATCTCTTTAAGTATTTATATAATATTGCTTTTATCTTATTTTTGTAAGACTTTTTAACTGACACTTTTGTCTTTAATGATGATTCTTCAGATTTGATTTACTTATTTGGACTTCAGAGATGGTTACTGTTATGAAGCTGTTACTTATCCATTTGTTACCCACTATGTAATCTAGAAGTATCCAGGGAGGATGCTGGATGAAATGTATCGCATGCGGCGTGCGTGTGAGTATGTGATGTTAATGCCCGTGGAGTTCTCAAAGCGTGGGCAGATTCTTAGTCCTTCGCAGGAGGCACCTCCTAATGTGTTATGCCACACACACACACACACAAATCTTCTCTGATCCAGCATTGACTCACCCATCACTTTCCCTGCTTGTCTGGTTCTCTCCACAGGAACGCATCTTCCTGACGTTGTCCAACTACATATTTACTGCCATCTTTGTGACTGAAATGACAATAAAGGTAGGTGACTGGGTTGGCATTTGTCTCTGTGTGGTGTCTTCTCTGACAGAGGGTAAACTAACACACTGCCTGGGCCAGAATACCAGCCAAAAGCAGACTTAACTTCAGTTCCCTGTGGCTTTTTTATAGTGCCGATCTCTCTTAGATCCGCATGGCTAATGGAGTCTGGTGAAAACATTCTTGTCACAGACTTTTCGGATAGCCTGTCTTGCAGCCCTTTTACTTTAAAGAAACAGTTCAGCAGAAATTAAACTTCTGTTATTTTTTTATCTTGTTCTAAACCTTTCTTTGTTTGATAGAACACAAAGAAATTCAAGACTGATTCATGATTTTTCATGCAATTACAATGAACTAGCTTCCAGGCTTAAAAAAAATATATGCAAAAGTTGCAGCAACGTCTGATCACTGAACAAATCCTTCTGTGGCATAAAATCGTATAAATTAATCACTTGATCCAGTTCTCAAATTAATTGTTCAATGAAGAAAACTGTAGATTTTTGTTGCTATTTAATAAATAACATGAAAACAGTTGTTATATACACACACACATCATGTTTCATTCATTGTAATAACAGATCTCTCCTTTTGTGTTTCACAGAAGAATGTAAATTGTGGAACAATGTGAGGGTGAATAAATAACGACAATTTTATTTTTTGGGTGAACTATCCCTTTAAGGCACTGCTTTCCATTGACAATCACAACAATGCTCTGACATGTTCAACTGCCGCCAGTCAGCTGAATTAAACATTTGAACAAATACAAGTCCTAAAGAGAGCCAACGGACATGAAGAGTCTATTAAGCAAGCCTTGCTCTCTATTTTCCACTCTCCACCACAGCAGTTAATACTAAGCTGGGGCGGATTGTCTGCCAGATATTCAAATGACTAATGTTGAAATGGAAGAACATGCTGAGGCCTCTGGAGGAGACAGAAAAGTTCATAGGTGTCAGTCACAGAGGTCTAGGGTTTCTATTCTGGGGCCCTGCTTTATGCCAGGTCACGCCCACCTAAGAGATTTCAAATGAAAATCATGGCACTGAATAATCATACTCACTGGAGGTTAATTAACGGCAGCTGACAAAAACTTTCTGGGTCGGATGAAGATGACAGGGCTGTTGAAACTCCTGGCTTTTGTTGCCTGACATGCCTTTGTTCACTTTGAGGTCTGATCACATTGTGGTTTGATATATTCACCAGCAACATCAATAGGAGCTGCGCATTCATGCTTAGTACTTTTTAGTCAGATGATCCTCAATCCTGGTTTGTTTATCTCAGACCCCCTCCCCTCCACACACACACACCTTTTATATGCCAGCTGTGTGCCAATCTAACCTGATACGTTCTCAGAAATATCACGGTGGTGTGACAAAGACCTCAAGGGAATAGGAAAGTGTTCCTTCACAAATTCAGGTTTCAAACGCATCATGTTTTCTCACGTTTCCTGTCATGTGGATGGTTTTTCTAACAAGTTTTGGTTTCGAAAGTATTTCATTTATAGCAGGGTGCATATTTTTACAAAATTGTGTGCATTTTTAACTTGTGCTAAATTAATTTGTAATGAAAGCTACAGTAAACACAGTTCATAACTGCAGAAAATATGCTTCACAGATGTAATGAAGTATTGCCTTTCCTTAAAGTGACAGTTCACCCAAAATTTTCTGAACCCTTACATCCTTAGGCCATATGAGATGTAGAGGAGTACAGTATGTTTTCTCATCGGAACTTAAAGAGGTTTAGCATTACATCACTTGCTCACCAGTGGATCCTCTGGAGCGAATGGGTGCTGTCAGAGTGAAGGTCCAACAATATAAAAACAGAAACAAAAAAAGATAAAAACATCACAATTATCCACAAGTAATCCATCTATACATTTCTCTATCCATAATAGTGCTTTCTCCAGTGAAAAAGTCATCTCACCTTATTCGGGAGAGAAATCAAACACCATTTATAAGCAAATACAGTCTAAAAACTGTTCTGATTATGTTGAAGGATTTTAGTTTGAGTTGACAACAGGGCATTATTATAGATTTTGGTTAAAAACAATGGTTGGAAGTAAACGCTTTAATAATGGACATGCAGTGAACGAGTTGTGTTGATTATTTGTGGATTATTGTGATATTGTTATCAGCTGTTTGGACTCTCATTCTGACGGCACCCATTCACTGCAGAGGATCCATTAGTGACCAAGTGCTTTTTTAGATGAAACAAACACGTCTAAATCTTAGATAGCCCCAGGGTGATTAAATCTTCAGCAGATGAAAAAACTATTCCTTCAAAGTTGAAGTTTTTTATTTTTTGCAAAAGTTTGTATTTGTACTATTATGATGCAAATTAGTTTTTATCATGAAATTTTTACACAATTTGGCTTTAAGTGAAATTGTATCCAACATTTCTGTGTTAAAATCATCCCTCTTGTTGTTGTAAAGGTGGTCGCTTTGGGCTGGTGTTTCGGGAAGAAGACCTACCTGAAGAGCAGCTGGAATATTCTCGATGGTATGCTGGTGATGATCTCTGTGATCGACATCCTGGTATCCTTGATCTTCAACAGCGGCACTAAGATCCTGGGAATGCTTCGGGTGCTGCGCTTACTGAGGACCCTGCGTCCGCTCAGGTATACAACACAGCTGTTCAAACATCCAGTCAGTGCTGCGTACAATGCTGTAGGCTGCATACTGTACATAAACACTTATATGTACTTCGAGTTCGAGTACTAGATTTGCGTGTCTTAAGCATCCACTTTCTTAAGAAGCATAATTAATGTACAGACTGAAGTCCTACAATTAGCCTCTTCCTCACAGAAGCATCAATTAGCTCCTAATTGATGCAGTACAGTATATATTGCTGTGTTTGTGTTTATGCATATGTATTTGTGTGCATATGTGTGTGTGCTGTGCATCTTTCCTCCTCCAGAGGGAACTTCTGGAGGCCTTCCCTACTCTTAAATATTTATGACATGTTCAAGCAGAAAATAAAAATCAAACATTCATCTTTCCTGCCCAATTTCCCCACAAAATGCTTACACTGGTCTTTCACCCCCAGTAGCTCCCTTCTCCCTTTTCAAGTACTCCACAATTTAGGGTCAACTTCCGCAGTTTCTTAATACTACCAAGAGACTTGTATTAAAAATACAATATACAGTATTCCGGGAGCTGTGTTTTCACTTGCCTTTCAACTGTGTTGGTGCAACATTAATGTGCTGTCAACAACATTTTTTAAAAAAGGAACTGGAAAGAAAAAGAACCATTTGGATTTGTTTTTGCATTTAATTTGTTAATCTGCCATATACAAGGAACTTTCAAATATTAAACAAATGTTTGTTGCCTACATGTATAATTATCATTTAATATTTATACTGCCTTAATGTACATTACATACTTTTGCACCTTTGAACTACTAAAGAAGAAAAAAGTTTTTGAGGGAAAAATGTAGTAATGTAGTTCTTTTGTACCTGCAGACTAGTAAAGAGAAAAAAAATGTTACTGAGGGAGGAATAAAAAGACCATAATTGCATTAATCCAATGAGAAATTATTAGCAGCCCGGGTGGAACCAATCTTGGCTCTGGGTCCCAAGTGCCTGGTCTGTTGATTGTTGACCTCTGCTGTGGATTATCCCTGTGCATACTTTTTCCTGAATCCATGATTTTCTAGTGTTTTTATTAGTATTTTAATTTGTGCTGATATAGCATGCTTGTGTGCTGAACTATATTGTGCCAAATAGGAATGAGGTATTTTAATATGACGAATCAGTCTTTCAGCACATCTTTTAAGGCATCCTTCACCAGTTTGCTAAAACAGCAAATATAATCCATGTCACTACCCCTGGGCATAACTATTACTTCACTGCTACTGAATAGTGCATAGAGACCCAAGCATACCCTTATAGATAATGAATAGTATGTGGGACAAATCTTGAATTCTTTTTTATGATCTTATTCTGATAAAGTATTGAATTTATTGTAGTTACATAAGGTGAATTAACCTTTAAACAGTCTATGTGATAAGGTCCCATTATAACTAATGACAGTAGCTTCGGTTCACCCTCAGAAAATGTAGAGCACCCGAAAAAAAAAGAAAGAAAAAAAAAAGCCAACTAAATTAAACATGAAGTGGTCTGTGTTTTCACCTTGAGCTTCTCTGCGTGAACATTTTAAAGATTCTCACAGAGTTTCTTCCACTGCCAGAATGCTCTGCTTCAGGGAACGTCCTGTGTGTGTGTCTGCCTGTGCACCACCGAACACCTTTCGAAAGTTTTACTTCTTGATCATTGAGACTTTATATTAATGCACCTCTGTTTGAAGTTCAAGTTGAAATCAAAAGAAAGAAAAAGACAGCTGTAAAAGTCTCCACAGCGTGTGCTCGGCTACTCCGGCAAAAGTGAATTCGGGGAGGGGTGTGTAATCCAGACCACATGTGTATCTGGACCACTCTGTTCAGTGGTCTTAAAGGGACAGTGCACCCTAAAAAATAATAATTCTGCAGTTGTTTACTTACTCTTGGAGTCTTTAGAATCTGGTGTCACTTACTTTCTTCCTTTCTTTTAGCAGGTAGTCCAAACTGATGTTTTATCTAGATTTTTAAAAGTATTTTTTATAAAGTGTATTATTTATAATAGTTTTGTTAATTCCTAAATATGTTTTTTGTATAATATGGAGTCTCATGCTCACCAATGCAGCATATATTTGATGAAAATGCCATACAATCTGTAAATCTGATATATTGTAATTTAAAACATCTGTTTCTATGTTAATATATTTTAATATGAAATTTATTCCTGTGATGGCAAAGAATTGCTTATGCATATTTGTATGCTTTTATGAAGTTTGACAGTCCTTAGCCCCCATCCCTTTTCATTATATGAACAAGAGCAGTGTAAACATTCTTCAAAACATCTCATTTTGTCATACAGATTTGGAATGACAGGAGCATAAGCAAATGATAACAGAATTAAAATTGAAAAATGAGTTGATATCATATGCCCATTAATTCATATAAAAATCTGTGTTTTTATGGACAGTTAATGTCTGTGTACTCCTTATTGAGTATTAATGGTGTTGTTGCAGAGATGTGTCTCTTTCAGTCTTCAGACAGGATGATTTATGTGTTGTGTTAAGAGGGATGTGCACACTTTGTAAATTCATCAGCTCTTTGGCCCCCAGGTTAAACCCCTCCACTGTACGTTGCACTGCACGTCACCTTTGCAGATCTAAATTAATCTCAAAAGTGCATAAAGAACCATCCATCCTCTACTGTCTGCCCGAGGCCCAGAGGAACAGACCCTCCCTTAAACACCTGAAGCCAGCATCTATCTACTCGTATCACTCCATTCAGTCTCCTGCTTGACCTCTTCTCAATGCAAATAACCTGACCGCTTTATAATTGTTTGTGCTCATTAATTCTCATGCTAATTAAAGTTCCGCTTCTTTCACAGTGTCTGTCCACTCCGAGGCATTTGTTGAGCTAATCTAACTATGCTTGACTTGAAGCAAGTTAGTTTTTCTACATTGTGTATTTGCTGTAATTATAGGGACGAAGAATTGCAGCAAAAGACAATAAGGACAGATTGGCTTTTTCGGATTTCATCTGGAACGGTTTCATTTCATTTACATAGCATCTCCGCAGATGTCCCTTGTGTCTTATTGTTTTTAGATAATTGCTTGTGTAATTGTGAAGTCATAATTTTAATGGATTATGTGAGGGTGCTAGGATGGAGAGAGAGAGAGAGAGCAAAAATGTAGTCATTATTTTCTCACTGGTGCATTAAAACAGCACCAGGGTGAATAAGTAATGACTGAATTTTTGGGTGAACAATCCCTTTAATATCTTCTTTTTTGGACCGCAGAAGAAAGAAAGTCATGCAGGTTTGGAACGACATGAGAGTGAGTAAATAAGGAGAAAATTTGCATTACATCTGCTTTTATGCTGCTGTTTTTTACTACCGTCTTTTTTGTAGTTGAGTTTTGTATTTATTTATTATTTTTTTTGTCATTTGACAGATGTCCTCAGATTGTGTGCTTGCTGTGTGTGTGTCAGGGACACAGCTTGAATCCCCCCAAACTGACGGTTCCCAGCCCAACTACAGCATCCTTTAATTACAGCCAGGATGAAAATGTGTCTCTGTGTTCTGGGAATAAGAGGCTCCTTCAGTGCTCTACTTATTGTTTCCTTCTTAATTTATTTATTTATTTAAACCTTTCAGAACACAAAGACCGGAATGGAGCAATAAATATGGGAAATTCAGCTTTTTTGAAGGCTTGCAGAACACTGTAACCATAACATGTGCTCAGAAACCAGAAGAGTCAACTTGGTATCACATTATAAATCTAGGACCACCACCCTGGTCTCTCACCAACAAAACTATCATGTTGTTTACAGTCATTGCATTTTATCATACTTTGGTAATCATTCAGTACCCTGACATATTTATGACAGTACTATGGTGTAACCATCTGATATTTTCAATATGTCCTCTATAAAAACATGCTTTTCTTTTGCTCTCACTGTTTTTTAAATACTATATAGAAACACATATATTAAACTGCAAAAAAATCCCATATTTGGACCCCTTTTTTCATCAAAATTATTTAACACATAACTTCACTGTTATCTGGAATGTCTACTGAAATGAAAAACATTACTAGTACAACACCTCAAGCACTAGCGCCCTCTATTGGTCAGGGGTTGAAATCTCAAGGTGTGAGCATGCTATTTATGTACTAGTACACTATCAATATTTAGATTTCACTTGATTTTTCTTGTGATTTGTTTTATGTGATTTTTTTTTCTTTTTTTATATTTATACTTTTTTTCAGTTTCATTTCGGTAATTTTATAACTTAAAACTTCAGCTTATTTTTAGTTGCCAAGTTTTTCCATCTAATATACATAATTTATTTGATTTGATATTTCAGCTATTATTTCAAATCAGAATTCCTTTTTTTTTTTTTTTTTTTTTTTTTTTAAACAAGTTGTATCATTTCACTAGACCGTCCCTCTTAAATTCAGTCAGAGATGAGTGTGGGTCTAGACATATTGATCCTTCTCGTCGTTTCCATAATTGATTTTAAGGTATTGCCTGAAAATCCCCAAAGTGAGCTTTGATAAATATGCTTGATCTTGTGAGAGATGCACACAGATATTCAGACAAACAAAAGACAGAGCAGCCTGTTATCTGCACTCCCTTTTGCCAGACTCCTTTCTCAAACAGTCACTTTGACTAAACCTGATTGGTCTCTTTAAACATGGCCTTTTCTTCATCGGCAAACACTGATACAATCACAGAACACTTCTTAAGAAGATCAAAGTTTAGGATCAAATCATGTTTTTGCTGCTTTAGCTCAGTGTGTGTGTGTGTGTGATGATATAAACATCTTGCAATATGCAATGTTTCTGCAATGCATCTGGATCCCCTGCTACTGCTTTAAGTCCTCATTGTGTCCCATCACAGACAATGCCGTAGATTAAAGTCAGTTGCCTTTTACAGCTCCCTTAGAGTATAATTTTACATATAAATCGCTGATCTTACAGACAAACAGTTGATCTTGAATCTGTCTGCACTACATTTCCATTGTTGGTCTTTGTAAACATGGATTAGATGGACATCTTTGACCATTTAAGCGCATTTCATTGGTCTCGTGTCATGAGTGCAAAATATTTTAAGACAGCATGTTAACTTTAAAGAGGCCAGACTTTTAAACACTTGCTTTTTAACACATGCTTTCTTTTCCCTTTTAGTTGTTTTTTACCAAATAAAACAACACACCCTGGCCTCTAAAGCAGCTGAATACATGTTACAGCTGTGTATTTGTATTACATATGTTTAGTCTGTGCCTTTGTGAGCAGGTGTCTTTGCGTCACTGTTGATGCCGTCCTCCGCTGAGGTTGACAGGTGCGGTTTTGTGCCGGATGTTGTGCCGTTAATAATTAGGCTTCATCTTTATTCCGGCGGTTTAATTAAAACCGTCTCCTTTCTATGCAGCACAGAAAGTTTCCCCACAGCATTGCAGTTGCTTAGCATAATGGCTAGGGCATGAAAATGTTTGCTGGTAATTGCCATGCTCACTCGTAGAGGAGGATGATTGCAGCAATGACGGAATGCCAGAAGTAGAGAAAGCTGACTAATGTCAGGTTGATGAAAGCATGAGAAACATTTATCCACTCGCAGGCACCGGCCAGGCAAGGACTAAGCAGTTTATGAAGCCTTTCTGAGTTTACAACTATGCAGCTCACCATATAATTGTGCATTGTTAGGATGGCAAAATAAATTTGGTTTATCAGGTTTTAAAAGAAAGGAAAAAGCTTTTCCCATGTCTTTTGTTATTAGTTAAAGACAGTGTGTCTGAATCTCTAAAGCTGTTAAAGTGTGGTTAAAAAATGTCCCACTACATTAAATAGGGGTTGAATGAGAATGAGTATGGTTTGTGGTGATTACTACAGTATGTATTTTGTGAAGTGAATTATGGGCTGCATGATAAAGCCTTTTGAAATTAAAAAGACATTTAACTCTATGCCTTGATATTAGCACTGTCTAAATGTTTTTAGAGAGCCCTAAATATACTAATAAATCAAATTAATTATTATATATTTATATATGTAACGTATGTAGTTATATTGCATGTTAATACTATACAGATTATGTTATTTTGAATAATATTTGCTTGTTTGTTTGTTTGTTTTTCCTGAGAAAATGGTTTGTGTGTTGATGATTTCCAAATGGATCATGGAAGTCCTGAAGCAAAAACCAGTTGTGAACCTCCAGGCTAGATCTGTTGCTTAAAAATCTGTTCTCTTGTTTGGCTTTCAGAGTGATCAGCAGAGCTCCAGGACTGAAGCTGGTTGTTGAGACACTGATGTCATCACTCAAGCCTATCGGGAACATTGTAGTTATCTGTTGTGCCTTTTTCATTATTTTTGGCATCTTGGGAGTTCAGGTAAGTACAAAACAGCATAGCCTTGCAGAAATCACAAACGTTAACAGTTTTTTTTCAGGGGGGGGGGGGGGGTTGTATACTATAAATAAAGTTGTGTTGTTTCAACCCAAATATGGACTAACCCAACATTGGTTTAAAAATATAATGTAAAATTTTTAAAATATCAGATCAGTTAGTCCATTTTTGACCCAAAGCTGGAAAGCTTGAAACAACCCAGCATTTTTTAGAGTGAGTTTCAATAAGACTTTGAGCACTTTTCAGCTTGGTCAGCATGGCAGGCCATCTTAAACCAGTTTAGGCCAGTTTCAGTAGGCAAATTTAGAAATGCTACCTTACAGTTACAGCAGATAGAAAATTTCTTGCTTGGATCAGACTATTAAAGTAAAAACCAGTCTTAATTTAAGGGATTAATTGTAGTAATTCCTTCTTAGAAACGTCATATATAAAGTAACAGAACATTAGACAGCTCTGTGTGTTTAATCCACAAGATTGCCTTTAAGACTTTTAGTGTCTTGATTTTCACATTTTTTTTCACATGATATGTACATTTGAAACATACTCTTCCTGCCCACAGCTGAATATGACTGATTAAAATGTTCTGTTTTTCATCCTACAAACACAATTTAAGTCGATAGGGGAATGCGGATGTAATTTATCTTTCATTCTTCCAGGAAAAGATGCCAGTGATCTTTGAGTAACATTGTTAAGCAAAAACCATACAAGGACAAAGCCAGTCATACTGGACTTTCAATAATATAATAATTATAATAATAATTAATTCATATAATGCACTTATATGTACACAGCATGCAAGTCAAATGTCACAACTTTCACTTTTCACTTAATTTAATGCATTATGATTAATGATCAATTCATGCAATCTTATATGTACATCATTTATGTAATTGAAATTTGAACTCTTCATTAAAATAATGACCAGTAATTGTCAGCTATTGTCATTACATTCAACAACCTCTTTTTCTCACAGTATATTGGAATATATTGTTATTTATTATCTCAAGACACTTGATATCTGTCATTCTAGTTGAGACATTTTTATGTGTGTTATTCTAAAAAAAAAAACACACACACAGAGAAAAAGAAGCTAGGTTGTGAGCTGATAATATTTTTTTTTTTCTCACAGCTTTTCAAAGGAAAGTTCTTTGTGTGTCAGGGGGAGGATACGAGGAACATCACCAACAAGTCTGATTGCCTCCAGGCTAGCTACAAATGGGTCAGGCACAAGTACAACTTTGATAACCTGGGGCAGGTGAGCGTTTAACCTGGCAATGGTTACACAAACTTTCTCTCTTTCTCAAGATGCTCTTTTAGATGTACCTACAAGCGACTGGTAATGCCACTTCCAATTTGAAAATAATCCGTTATGGTCTCATCCCATTTTCAGCAAAGTCAAATTGAGCCACTGAAGTCAAATGTTTCTTTTAACCTATTTTATCATCTCTCACATCCCTCAGGCCCTCATGTCCCTTTTTGTTCTGGCTTCTAAAGACGGTTGGGTGGACATAATGTACGACGGACTGGATGCTGTCGGTGTCGATCAGCAGGTATTGACTATATCAGAAGCTCCTGTTCCCTTCATAACATTTAATTGTAATAATATTTATATGCTTATGGGGTCCTCCTTTTGATATTTCAGATCTGAAACTGTGCTCAATGTGGCAACCTAATTTAAGTGGGTCACTTTTGTGTAGAATGCAAACAAACTTTGGACCAGAAAACATCCCAGTCATTCGCATTCTCTGATAACTGAAACTCTGATTGGATAAACTCCAATGAACTGAATCGGAGCTGAAAAGTCATTGGTCAGCAATCCTGTAAAGAATCCTGCTTCAAAGAACTGGTTTTCCATTCATCAGTTCTTCTGTAAAGCTCCTTATTGTCCATTCAACAGATCTCTTTGAAGTGGCTTATTTTACACTCTTCCCCCAAAATGTCAATTTTTAAATACATTTTGAAGTTTTGAATAATTTTGAATACATTTTTGAGTAATAAAATGTAGGATTCTTTTGCCTAAAAAGGAAGTCTCCATGCCTCATGCCTGGCTGCAGGCTCCTGAAATTGTTCTGCTCTATTTGAAAAGAGCCCAGCGCTTGTCCTAGCCAAGGCATTCATTTGTTTGAATTGGCACAGATATATCTTCTTCAAATTCATGCCGTGTGACCTGTGCCTCACCACTGCACACAGAGCACTTAATCTAGCCTAGAGGCAAGCATATTTCAGGCCCCCAGCAGGACAGACCTTAGAACTGAAATTTTATTGATATCACAATTCTCCATCATCACCATCTTGAAAATGGCTGTGTGCTACTCCTTGGGACCTGACTCAGCAACTGATGTATTTTTATTTAAAAAAAAAAAATATATATATATATAATAAATATAATAAATTAAATTATATTATTAATTTATTAGATAAATATTTATGGCCTTTTTCTTTTTCCTCTTAAAAAGTTGAATAAACTTGAATAAACGTCCTAACTAGCTTAAGCACCAATGTGTGTGCATTCTGTACATTTAACCCATGTTGTGTTTTTCTGTTTTGTAGCCCGTCATGAATTACAACCCATGGATGCTGCTCTATTTCATCTCCTTCTTGCTGATCGTGGCTTTCTTTGTGCTCAACATGTTCGTTGGCGTGGTGGTTGAGAACTTCCACAAGTGCCGGCGGCACCAGGAGGCCGAAGAAGCCAAACGGCGGGAAGAGAAGCGCCTTAAACGCATGGAGAAAAAAAGAAGGAGTAAGGAGAAGGAGCTAGCTGGTCGGTAGCCTTTCCACACCTTTCTGAGTCCTGCTTGATCATTTTGATTTGACCGCGTGCTAAATTAGTTTTCATTAGGAATGAAATGCTCGGGCCCGTGATAAGCTAGGAATCCGCCCCTCCCCGGCTTGCCCCCCTTTTAACCTGGGAATGTCTCTAGAGCATGATCCATGGCTTGCATGGTGATTTGCTTACTGAGAGAGCAGGGTGTGTGGCAGACCCCTGTCCCAGGGCTCTGCCCACCCTACTCGTCTCATGCATGTAGGACAGTGCAGTCTGAGAGGTAAATAAAAATCCCGTTGTTATCACACTCAAATTGGTTCCATCCATCAGCTGCCTGCTCCAATGCTTCTCAGGATGCACGGCGTGGTAATGATGACCTTCTCTTTTGGTTCCACTGCCTGCCATTTTCAGTACAAGGCGTTAGCATTCAAACAGCATCACTGAGTATCTCCGTGTGGATGCTAGGGACATTGGCTTGGGCATTGGTCCAGCATGTTTGATATTTACAGTAAAAAATAGGATTTTTATTTTCTTTTCTTTTTTTTTTAAGCCCTTGAGAAATACAGATGTAAATAGGTGATCTATATACTATAACATCTTGTGTCAGACCACAAGATCAAAGACTTAATCTCATCCAAGGCAAACATAGCTAGTCTCATTGGTACTTTTATCATCTAATCTCAGTTCAAAGGTCAAATCTAGCCCTCTCTAAATGTATTTTCTCAATTTGATTTGCACATTAGCTGATTAGTGCTTCCTTTTGTTTTATAGCACTTTCATGCCATCAGCTCTAGCTGGAGAGGGAAAGGTGCTTTATTTCACCTTGCTTCATCTTTTCTTTTTGCTACGAATCTAATTTTCCGTAGGTGTGAATGTCTGACGGGATGTGTCAGGTTTCTGGGGTGGAAATGGGATTAAACCATGTGTCAGCTTTGCCTGGCCTGATTCATATTTTGAAACTTCTTTTTGAACGTAATATCGAAATGTCCTGAGGTAACTTTTTGTGGACGTTTGCTCTTAGAAGTTGAGCAGAAAAGTTGAGGTTCCTTTCGGGTGAACTTGTTAAAAAAAAAAATCATCAACTAAAAACATGTTTGCCAGTCGTCACCATCCACAAAGTATTTCAAGAACAATAAGCTCTTACTAATAATCTAGGGGTGGAATATCCGGAATAAATAGATTTAGTATTAGTGTTTCACACATAACAATAGTTATTTTGGACTCAGAATAATGGGAACGCCCACCAGCATATTCTCTAAGAAAATCCATCCTATTTCAGCTCCTTTGACGGTTTCTTTTCTTACCCTACCTGATTAACATGGTCTCGTTCTTCTAGATGTAATGCTGACCGGTGTCAGTTGGTCCAGTCCCGATCACACACAAGGTACAGATTGCTTATGGCATGTCTATGTGTTCACCGTGGTAATGGTGGTGGTTTTGGGATGAGGGTGGGAGAGGGACACTGGGTGGGAAGGCACCATAAGCCCCCATGTTCTCACCTCATCAGATCTGATCTGACAACACAAGAATTGTCTGTGGAAGTGTGTACAGTATGTCTGGTTTCCACACCTCATCACCAGCTCTAGCCAGCCTAGCCTCAAGCTCACACAGGGGATGGATAGAGAGAGAAAATCTCTTATTTTTCAATATGGATCTAGCTCCTGATAAACTCATCTCAGCTTGCAGTAAGTGCTGTGGTGGTATTACAGGTCCGATCTCTCGATGTTGCCCCCAGCATGACGCACTGTGGCTGACTGTTTGAATGGAACAGTATCACTTTTAGTGTCTTAGCTTTTATTGATCTGTCTGCTTCAGAGTTTTCTCATCGGTTTGGTGTTGTGGCATAGTGATTCACTTCGTTTTGTGATGTTACACCATAGCACTGTTTTCAGAGTCACTGACATGCTAAATACGACACCACTCCACACCTTGCTGTTGTTCAGAAACTGCATGTTGATACTCATTTGTGACATGCGTGACTGCAATGTTTGTATGTTTGTAACTTTATAATATAATTATTTAAAAAATATATATATCGTTTTAGTTCATAAAGCCTGTTTTCCCCCAATTTTCACTGGTGTAGCATTTCATGTTTCAATTACAGCCAATTTTAAACCTAAATTTGATGTCCGTCATGAAATTGTAACTGTATTAGTGGCATATGAACTAATACTGTATGAACGCTCACTGTAAGGACTTTGTACTCTCATAATAACAGTATATGAGTAAAATGTACAAGAGCATTCAAAACGTTGATTATGATTTATCAAAAGCAACAGTAAAGTTTATAATGACGCAAATGATTTCTATTTCAAATAAATGCTGTTTAGTTACTGTCAGTTAATTATTGCAGCCTTAGCAATAGCTGTATGACACATTTTATTGTTATTATGATACATATTTTTGGGTCCCTTCCCAAAATGTTATCTGCTTGTACATTAACATGCACCTGTGAAAAAAGAACAAAAGAAAAAAGAAAAGGCAGTTATATAACTTAAAAAGCGGAATATTTTTGTGCTTGGAACATGTTTACCCGTGTTGTTCTCAGTGTAGCTGAGAGTCTGTTATCTTTCCTCTTCTGTCTGTGTTCTGCCTCTGTGAACAAGAGCTCCTTTTCTTTTCTCCTCCCTGCCTCTCTTCCTTTCCTACTCTTTTTCTCTTTCTGTCTCCAACTTTCTTTTGTCTCTCTTTGCCCCCATTCCTCTAGTGTTTTGCATAGCATCTCTCTTTCCTCTTTCTCAGTTAAGCATTTAAAAACCCTTTCAATTTTGTTTTATCACCAGTGTTTAGTGTTAGACATTAACATCCCGTTTGTGATTACAATCTGCATACACAGCTACGCTAATAAACTAAGTAATGCATCAACACCATAAGGTGTCAGTATAACGTCCAAGACCACTGAGACAAATAAGCAAAACAATAAACAAAAACATGCTGAATGCATATTGTTTATGAAGCTGTATATGCTAATATGTTCTTGCATGAGAGTTCTACAGATTAGCCTGGTATAAACGTTGATTGATCACACTGTTCCATTTGTATGCGTCGACATTGTTCACACTATGATTGAGTTCCGTCATCGCACTTTGGATTGAAAAAATGACAGGCTCCATTTTCCTTCCAATTAGAAGACAATGTGTTAATTAGTCGACCATCCAGTTACTGTGTTCCTCAGCATATTTTAGCATTCTGTTTTGGATTTCTGTTTAGGAGAGGTGGGGGTGTTGCCCCCTGCCAGTCTGTCTCTCTTGATTAGCTTCTGTTCCCCTCCTGTTGGACTGCCATCGCTGCTGTATGCTCGCATATGGGATCAAAGGGCTGGTTAATCATATCACTCTGCAGTAGGGCTGAAACCATCTGCCTCTCCTCTACCTGTGTCCTCCCCAGTCAACATTTATTAGCCGTTCTCTGAGGTGCCTCATCAGAAATGTGTCCTGCCAGCAGTTCGCCCGGACACACTGTATTAACAAGGCATGTCGTTTGGAGGTGTCCTTGATTAGGTAACATATCTGATTTACGATAAGTTCTTTTAGGCTGCAGCATAGTAGTAGTTTTTATCCTGCTACTATCGATGCAGGTTTGCATTTTTAATCATTCGTTCAAAATCAGGACATTGCCTCACTGATAAGCGCAGACGGAATCTACAGATGGTTCCTTTCTGAATTCCAAAACATTGGAGCTTTGAATTCTGTTCATTTTTCTCTCATAAAAAAGCTGATGGTATTTGTTAACATCTTGACATTATTATTAATCATAAAGAAATACTTAACTTTTGATATTTAAGGATGAAAAATCAGTGACAATATTCATGTTGCAACAATTGCTGAAGCTTTCATTATGGTATATTATCAAGATATTGAAATAAGTTGCAAAAAGTGTTATGCTATAACACGGATTTAAGAGCCGTTTCAGAACTCTATACATTTCTATGTAATGCTTTATTGTATTTAAATATTCAAAATAAACAATTGTTTTATACAGATTTAAGTGCAGGAGAATAGGCCTGTATAAAACAATAGGCCTAATAATGGTTACCTGGGTAACGGCTGCATGTCTGCTTTCTCTTCAGCGCCATCTGCTGTCAGAGTGGGAATGTGCTTGTTTACATGAGTGTGTTTGTCTTTGACGCAGCATACAGTGGTGTTGTGCGTTTAACCGGATGATGGGAAAAGTATTCCTTAGATGCATTCTAAAAATCAGAATATTAAATAATTATTCACTGCATTTTGAAGTGCCCATGATAACAATATCATGCATGTTTATTATCGTGATATATTGCATAAGTGTATATCGGCACGTTTAATATCAAAACACACAACATTGATCAGGTATTGATTACATTGCATTGCCATAAAAAAAAAAAAAAAAAAAAAATATATATATATATATATATATATATATATATATATATATATATATGTATATATATATATGTATATATATATATACATATATATATATATATATATATGAAGAACATGATGTCAGCATTTATTTAATTTGTTTTTACGCTCCCACATAGAACTGGAGACGACCAACCATTCTTTCTTTAAATTTATAGTAGTCTCTCGACTGTTACTGTGGGAGCGATGAAATGGCAAGTGACAGAGGGAGAAAATGAAATTACTAAGCATCGTGTAACCTCCACTCTTGGCAGCAGAAGGCAGCACGGTCACTTATGTAACCTAGCAGCTCCAAACACCATTTCCTTTCTTCCTACTGCAAGTGAAAATGACTCAAACTCTTCTTTATGTAACTTGGGCAAGCAACAGCTTCCCAAATTGAACAGATGGCATAAAGTTTTCAGCTGAAAACACTTCCTTTTGCTCCGATATATGTCTAGATACAGATAGAAACAGTCACAGTTGGATATAACACATGTTTATGCACTCTGTGATTAGGGTATGCATGGCTGGGTTTTATAAAGCCCATTTTACCATCTTAAAATGTAACGTATATAAATAAAACTCATCAGCTGAAATATTCTGCTACCTCATGTAAGGGTACAAGAGACATCCAACTTAAGAGTTTGATTCTTATTTAAAATGCACACAGTGTCCTACATTTCAGGAGACTCATGCCGTTTGGCAGGAAGTGCACCTAATCTCTTAATGGGTCTTCAAGGTTCATTCAGTAGGGAGTAGGTTTATTAACCGAATAGATAGAATACGGAGGTAAAAGTCTCTTCTGCGAGAGAAATGTTGTAACCTTTTGGTACAACATGATTTTTTTTTTTTTGTAACCTCTCAGAGTTGTGTACTGATACAGCTGGCTTGTTTGTCATGTTGTGGGAGGGGAGGCTTGACAAATACCAGCCGAGAGAGGGATGTAGCGCTGTTAAACAAGCCATGTGAGCTACTTTATAGAAAGAAAATAACAGGGGAAGAAGTAAAGAGATTCTGCTGAAGTAGCAGCACTTGAGCAGTACAAGTGATTGGTGTTTGTGATTATTGGGTGTTTGTGATTGGTCTAGTAGATTTTGTTAGTTTTAGCAGAAACAGTAAAGGTTCAGACACATTTACCATTTCCTGCCAGTTTTCGTGGGTGAAACCCAGTCATTTTTTAATTGTAATCTATTCGATCAAACAAAGTATGTCCCCACACAGATTTTGTAACGGGTTAATGTTGGTCACACCAATTGACTGCTTTGACCAACAGAAATCTGAATGGTTTGAAAGTGACTTCTGCATGAGCTGTGCCTTATACTTTAGTATGCTATTGACTTTTGTGCCCGATATTTGGCAGAATTTGCTCATATGAACAAATCTGAATTAATTGCCAGATTAATACATTTAGCAGAGAATTTTATCGAAAACAACTTAAAAATATTTTGGCAAGCTACAGTTTTAAAGTAGCTTCCCCGAACACTAGTTGTTGCTCTACATTTATATCACATAAAAAGACCTTTATGACCCTTTAAATATATTGTGAACAAAAAAAACAAAAACATGTCAGTCGAATTGTCTGTCGAACAGTTTTTATAATGAATATAATTCCATTATAAATAGCTATAAATAGCTTTGTTTCTTTTACAGTACAAACTCTTACACTTGAATCAGACTTTGCGGTTCTGGTGTTTGTCACAAAATGTTTAGTTAGTGGAAGCTACACTGTTTTTTACTACACCACACTTTTAGTTAGTTTCTCCTCAGCACTGACAACATCATAAACAAACATTCATTCTAAGTAGACAGAACATGAAGGGCCCTATTTTAACAATCTAAATGCAAAGTGTAATGCGCACAGCGCAGGTGCACTCAGGGTGTGTCCAAATCCACTTTTGCTATTTTAACGACGGAAAATGGTATGGCGCCGGGGCACATTTTTGGAATGGGTTGTCTCTATTCTCTTAATGTGTAATAGGTGTAATGTCCAATAAACCAACCAGAGTGTCATCTCCCATTCCCTTTAAGAGCGAGATGCGTTCGCGCCATGGCAGATTGCTATTTATATGGCGGAATTTGTTGGCGGAAAAGCTGAACGCTTCTCAGGCGTACAAATCGATCTGCTCGTGTGTGTCTGCGCGAAGTTAAAGCATGCGAGCAGATCATCTACAGGACAAGCAGGAATCCACCAAAGCTCAGCACAATGAGTCAGTTAATATATATGTGTGTAGGCGGTAGGCACATATAAAAATAGCAATGCGCCAGCAATGCGCCTGAACACACCTCTTTTTTAGACCAGCACGCCCATGGGCGCACAAATGGATGCAAATGCATTTGCTAATTAAACGACTTGGCGCTGGACGGGAAAATGCGAATGGCGCCGGACTGAAACTAGCAAACACACTTGCGCTGCGCCTTGCGTCGCATTGCGCTGGGAGTATGATAGGGCCCGAAGTGTTACAAAACGAGTTCCAGGGTTGCTCTGAAAAGCATGAGCAGAAAGTGATAAAAATTATACCTTTATTCTTTTTTATGTAGATATTATCTCTATTCTCTTTAGATTTGGAGGTTTTACAATGAAAAAGGATTGGATAATTTTCCCTTTGCTCTTATTAACGGGGGTTGACTGTCATGTACCAAACATATGACCTCGGATATGACCAGGTTTTGATTTTCAGATTTGTCAGGCACTCTAACTAACCTCTCATGTTGGGTAATGTAATTGACATCTCTCTCGCGGCTCTCTGCACATCATCACCGTCGCCCATCCACCAGCCTCTGCCATTCAGCCTCCATCTCAAACGGCCCATCTTGCTCAAGTCAGACTCAGAAAGAAAGTGTGGTTTGTGTGCCACGTCTGCCAGCATGATATATTATGTGTGTGCCTGTGTGTTTTCTCACCCTAATCTATCCTAGAGTGTATGTCAGCGTTAGTGTATGTGTGTGCGTTTTCTTTACCATTGCCTCCCATTATTGAAGATTTATTTTTCTTATAATAATTGATGTTTGCCTCCAATTTCTATTCTTCCTTGTTATTGTTCACTCTTTTGCATTTTGCAGGCATTTAGTCTGTCATTTCCTGATATTTTTGATTCGGTGTATGCTGGCATATTGAGCTAAATAAAAAGTGAACAAGTGCATGGTCTCTGCCAAGTTAATTGTTGCATTGGGGTGCATCAGCAGTATGTCCAGCAGACATCGACTCATTACTTTAGGAGCAACTCATTGACCATGCACTTCAGGAGGATAAAATCAGCCTCAATTAAAAACCATTCACCGTAAAACAAATGAAGCTGCAATTTGCTGCCTTCCCTTTCAGATGGCTGTTTTTATCATCTCTGCTTTTTCCCCTTTCTATTTTTGTCTGACATTTTGCCATGCAGGCTTTAGAATTTTTCTCTGGCTCTTCCTTTAAATAACAGTCTAGTCCCCCCACTTCCCACAATTCCCCAGTGCTCACGACTTTAACCCCACATGACTCATCAAGTCTGCATAATGGACTGATCTTTCCCAAACACATTGCTCAGCGCTCTAGTTGTAAGTATCGCTTTATAAGGCTACTGTAGGTCAACCTTCAGAACATCAGTGATGTCCACCTTCAGGCCCTCTAAATGATGAACCATTTTGCAATATTTCATGGTGTTTGTAGTACAAGTTATGTTGATCATGGATCAGAGTTTGTCTGTATTTCCCAACTGACTTAGCTTATGAGGTGCTAGCTGTTATGATTAATTTCATGGATTGACACCTTCCACATCTTTTCTCTTCTATATTATGCATTGTTAAAATGTTTCCCAAAAGGACTTTGGACCTCCTAGTAGATGGGTTAGATATTCATTCAACGATAAAAGGGGTTTCATAAAAAAAAAAAAAAAAAAAAAAAGATGAATAATATATATATGTGTGTGCATTTAAAGAATTAAAAATTCAAAAATCCATTTAAATAATTTGATGGGGTCCAGAGTTCCTAATTTTAAAGTCTCTCTTAAGAGTTTTTTTCACCCAAGAGCACGTGAGCTGCGGCAAAGCCAGAATCAAGTCTAAAGCATCGAGACCGGCATGAAGTCTAAGTGGGATGAACAGCCCAAGAGATTTGTTGTCGTACTGTACCCTTCTTTTCGGGGGTGATGGGTATTGCATTGAGTTATTGCAGTTAACGTGTTTTGTGGCTATATTCAAATGTGGTATCATTCAGCCCAAAACCTTCAATTGCTTTACCCAATAATCTGTCCGTTGTTCTGAGATGTATTCATAGATGGAATTGGAATGGGCTAAAATTGCCATCTAAGCAAAGAATGTCTCATTAAATCATAGTCATAGTATCATTAGCTTGTTGCACAGAAATAGAGACAGAGATGGAGAGGTCCACGACCCACATTCTCCACCAGTATTTCATTCTTCTCGCATTGGTTAAAAATAGTTTTGATCCATTTTCCCTCACTTTAAATTCTGTTTAAGCTGATTTGGCTGATGTGGACGTTAGCAAGACCCATTGGCGTGACACCAAAGAGGTACCGCTGCCAATAGGAAACCAAGACCTTCACTTTCTCCCCAATTTTTTTTTAAAGTTAGGACACAAAAGGCCATCTGATATGAAACTCTTTCATTAAACTCAGTGCAGTACTCATTGGATAAGTATCTGGTTATGGAGGCTGCTTTCCCTCTGTCACTGATTTATTAGTATTATTATTGTGCTTGGCAGAATCAACTGTGTAAGCCAATCAAAACTGATTTTTGCCCCACCAGTGTAAGATCTTACAAGGCAAGCTTTTTTGAATGAAAGTGCACAAAGGGAGAGCGTCTCACTACAGAGGGTAGGAGGGAAGTAGGTGAGAGTGGATGTCCTATGGGAGCTAACCTGTCTACTGTAAAACCAGGCTGTGAATATACACCTGTTCCTATCCCAACTGTCCCCCATAATTGAGCACTTCTGAAACTAGGGCAGCCAACACAGCAACTTTTGGTCGCAGTGAATGGTTTTGGTTGCTGCCCCCCTGGATACTGTTGTCTGCAGCCCAAATAAACGAATTTATAACACATGGGTTAAAGAGCAGAACATTGACCTCATTGCAGATTTGTTAGATCATTGGAGTAAAAAAATAGCAATAAATAAGGTAAATTAATAAATAACAACCAAAATGGCAAAAGTTTAGCTAAGTCTGGAGTTTTAAGATTCATAAATTGTACATTATGAAGTAAAGGTAATGTTGAGTCAGCACATTTAAAAACACCAGGAGCATGGCTCCTATTAGCGGAATTAAAGCCAGATGGGTTAGAAGATTCCTCTGGTAATTACCCACAGAACCGGTGTTGCTGGCATCTTGTCCTGAGAACTCACACCAGAGTGACCCCATATACATCATATCCATATTTAAAAAAAAATAATAATAATTACACAAGAAAGTAGTTCTTGGTGCACACGTATAATATGCATTTATACAGTATATTAAATAAACAGCAAGTTAATATCTTGTAAATTACATTTGAGACACAAAAAAGCAGAACCATTGTGTGTCTCTGAGCAGAATTAAGTAGTGGCATTTCATACAATTTTTCCAAATGAATCAGTTGAGTCAGTGATTCAATGACTGACTCGCACAAACATTTTATGATTTCACAATACTTACTATTCTACTACTCATAATATTTTTAATAATTGTTATATGGAAGAGTAGTAGTATACTAGTATGCTGCTTAAGATTCAGAAAGTCACTCGTTTCATTCTTGACCGAATCAGTGTTTTAAACAAATCAATTGATTGATTGAATCAGTGACTCTCTCATAAAGATGGTCACTTGCTGTAACTTGCAGGAAAAGTCACCCCCAGTATCGATATTAACATTAATTTAAATAAAGTTCAAATGAAATCGATACCAGATGAGAAAACTGAGATTAACATCCAAAATATTACTCGCATCACTTTTAACAAGCAAATGATTTGGGCATGTTCTAGATGAGTCATACTCAAATTCCCTATCCAGTGGGGAGCAGCCATGTGATTAAACAAATACTGCTGATGTGGCACCATTATATATAAAAAAGAAAAGGTTGAATGCAGCACCTGTTCCTTTGGTCCACTGGCTGGTGCCAGAAAAAGCCTGCCTAATGGGCTGACAGGACCACAGGGAACACAGCTGCCGCTCACAGCCCTGCCTGTGTTGGGACGATAAGCCCCTCGGCCCCCCGCTGCTCTTCCATCCCTCCTGTCCTCTCCATCCTCAGCAAACAACAGAGAAAAATCACAAAAAATAGAAATGGATCAGCAAAACTAGTACATGCACAAGTCTCTCCAAACGGAATGGAGTTTCTTTTATGTCTCAGGGAATCTCATTAGAAAGTACATAACAATAAGTCTATTTGTTTTGTTGAGGTGTCCGTAAGTGAAAAGATCTCTGGCATCCTTGCCCCTCAGTATGGGCTCCTCTGCGTTTGATCTGATATTTGGAACTGGCCAACAGAAAAATTGTACACAAAAGTGAAAATTCTCATTTACTCAGCATTTAGTTCAAACCCCATATGACTTTCTTCTGCACTATTCAAACAGAGACATTTTGAAGGCTGTTTTACCAAGGTATCATAAAAGTGGTCCATACAATTTAAGCACTGTATTACAAGTCATATAAAGTCATACAATATCTATGTGTGAGAATGCATTTATGTTGTTACTCATTGAAAAGTTTAGATTGTAAATTTTAAGTTTTTTAAAACTAGTGGAGACTTTATCTTTCAAAAATTGGCCACATCTAGTTTTCAAGTTCAGCTCACTGACTCGATGATTTAGTGTTAATCAGACTGAATTTATTTTGCTACATGCTGAAAAGTTCAAATGTGTAAAGGAATCATTATTTTGGGTCAAATCAATTAATGATCCAGATCATAAAACAAATTGAAATGATTCTTTCACAAATTGGACTGATCCAGTTCTCAAGTACAACTCACTGACTTGATGATTCCATTGCAGTCAAGCTGAATGTGTTATTTCTTTATGAGAAGTTAAGATTTGTAAATGAATTGTAATTTGTGTCAAATAAATGAATGATCCAGTTCATAAAACGAATAATTCTAACAAATGTAACTGATTTTCAAGTGTCACTCACTGACTCAATTCAGTCACAGTGCTTAACACTGATTGATTCTATTCCTCACACAAAGCAATCATAACGCTTCACAAAACTTGTAAATGTTACACACAAGTCATATGGACCATTTTAAGATACGTTTATGCTGCATTTACACACATTTTGAAGACTGAAAACGTCATTCTTTGTAATTGATGGAAAAGAGTACAGCCTTTCGAATTTCTTTTTTTGTATTCCACAGAAGAAATAACGTCAGATGTGGAACAACATGAGGATGATTAAGTCAATTTTCCTTTCTGGGTGAACTTATTCACATACAGCATGATCTATCTCTTAGCTTCTTCTCTTTCCTGAAAGTTTTTCCCCTCTTTTCTCAGTGTGGGCATGAGTGTGTACAAAACAAGGTTTGTTAGCACAATTATTTCATGATTCCTCCCTGTTCCCATGGTTCTTCAGAAGCCCAGAGTAAACCCTATTACTCAGATTACTCCCCTACACGGCTTCTCATCCACAAGATGTGCACCAGCCACTATCTGGACCTGTTCATCACGATTGTCATCGGGCTCAACGTCATCACCATGTCCATGGAGCACTACCAACAATCTAAGGTAGAACTTTTTGGAACGCCAGCAATGAGAGTGTATGCGCTTATTGATATTACATTAAGAAAATGCTCTTGCTGGTTATGTAACTGAAAACAATGTTACTCTAAGTTCATTTCACCGCAATCGCATTTTATGGCTCTGCTAAATATTTGCTGATAAGGTAGCTAATGTTTATGTACTCTTGTTGATGTTCCCCATTTTGGTTATATCATACCAGTGCGTATAAAATTGTAATCTTTATACTATTATACTTAGTTGCACTTTCATTGTGCTGCTCCAGGACATTTTGTACCATTGCCTGTCTCTTAAGAAGCCTTATGAGAGTAATGCCTCAACAAAATAAACCACATTAAAATGAACCATGCTAAAATGTATGCACATTCCCTCATCTGTCCCACATAACACTATAGAGACAATTCATGAATATTCAATAGAGGACTAAAACAATAAAATGAGTTTATTTGGGAGTTTATTTCTCAAAATAATTTGGGTGGTATAAAATGTACTTCTGAACTGCTTTTTTATTATTACTTTTTGACAAGGTCAGTTTCGGAAATAAAAAACCCACTATAAATTACCATTACCCGTTTTGTGATTCTTTCAAAGTGTAGCTTGCAAATTTGTATATTTATTTGGCTTGTTTTTAATTTTATCTTATTATTATTATATTAAAATAATTTGAGTATTTATTTATCTCTCCTCAAATCAAAACTGGTGTTTACTATTCCCATAAGTGAGCTCTGTTGTGATGCATCCCAGGGTTTCACCCATCATTAATGGAGGTCTGTGACCTCACCTGGGGCTATAAATAGCAGTCTGTTTTCATTAGAGCCCTGGTGGTCTGTAGAATCGTGGAGGAAGTGGAGCAAAGGGGATTGTTAGGCTCTGACCACTTACACACTCATTCCGTAAACAGAATCAGTTGATTTTCTGGTGCGTCGTCACACTAAGTCTGGCTTTAATTACTGTGTGGTGGACCCCTAGTAATGTCCACTGACTGTCAGACCCTGAAGATGCCAGCCAATGATTGGTGTTTCCTTTGGGCTAATCTAACCATCTTTTCCACTTCTTGATACTGGAATAACTTATTTGGCCATCATTTGGCCTACAGTTTATATAATAATTAATTGAGTTTTCTGAAAGAGCAGATATATGCTTGTTTTAAGCTTTGTTATTTCTGTACTCTCACTATTACATTCTCTTTGCAACCACTGTGTTTTAACAGGTTCTGGACGAGGCTCTGAAGATCTGCAACTACATTTTCACAATCATATTTGTCCTAGAGTCCGTCTTCAAGCTTGTTGCTTTTGGATTTCGACGCTTCTTCAAGGACAGGTAGTAGATGTGACTCTCACAAATTCAAACCCAAATTATATTTACTGTGAAGCCATTCCCATAGACATACTCCAATGCTGTACGTAGGGTTTGTTAGTATTCCTAAAGCCACTTCCTTCAAAGTGATATCACTGCTTTGAGATTCCTTGGTTTGCCTCAGTCTGTCAGAAGCACATTGAGGGCTGAATGCACTGGCGTCTGTGGTGGAAAACAAAAACCTAATTTATATCACTTGTGGTTTTGGTAAAAGAAACCCCGCTTGAAGTATCCAAAATCACACTGCCTGGGGCTTAAACAATGAAAAAACATCCTAATTGGCATTTATTCCTCTTAAATTAGTAACAAAGAAGTGGTACATGCTTTATTCTACAGTTTTAATGTGCATACATGTGTAGGAAAAATTTCACTACTTTCACTATATAGAGTTTGAGTGATCCATTACTCTCTTAATTAGTTTTGAATAATCAGTCAAAATGAGGATTAGGCCATTTGAAGTTCTCATGTAATCAGCTTTTTCTTTCAGTAGCGTAATAAAGAGCATATCATGTCAATGTATTCCCTGATCCCTAATCCATGTGTTGGGAAATGTAAAGCAGCTATTTCCATACTAATGAGAACTTTGACACAACATAATTGATATGATTTTAAAACAAATCTCTCACCAAAGGCCCTCCCATGAGTTGCAACTACTAAATGTTAGACATTTCAGAACATGCTGTTCAGAAGGTGAAGGTTTAAGAGTTCTATTGATTTACAGCATTGGAAATGATTTTCTATTAATTCGATCGGCTCTTTCATGCAACACACTCCAAGTCCGTAGGGAAGTACACTTTGATCACTGGGCCCATTAGTGAGCTTAACTTTTGGGGAAAATGTAGAAATGCTTTGTGTTAATCATTTGACTTAAATTTCCCCACATATCTAATGAAACACCTCTCATGGCTACAGGCCCTAGAATATTGAGGTGTCCTAAAACGGGCTGTAGGCTCTACCTCGCCCATGACAGTGTTATATTTGACCCTTGGAGGGAGTTATTTAAAGTTTGCCACAAAGTTTGAAGCCATATTTAGACCGTGAACATGCTGAGAAGCCTAATGGAAAAGAGGAGTGACATCCAGGGTCAAATAAGAGATATTCACATACAGTGAAGCTTCACATTCCCATTGCTTTTCATTTTTGAAATTGTGTTGCTCACTTTACCTGGTGTATTTAAGGATAATATGCTACCTTCAAGTCCTTTGAAGTTGTAAGATTGAGGAAGTCATATTGTGAAATTGAATTGATTTTGAAAATAAGCAAACTGGCCAATTTCAAATATCTCTATCTCTTTTTGACAAAAGAAAAAAAATTGGTGAAGCAAGTTGGAATAACAAAGAATGCTCTCAAAATGTGTAGTTAACGATGTAGAATTTTGAATGATGTAATTTTGCTTTACAGACAGTTAAATATGTAAGATTGTTCATCATCAGCATATAAAATGTGTTCTAAATAAATTGTAACATCAACAAAACTATTTTTTATTAAAACAAATAATTTCAATTAATTTTTATTTGAGTAGAATTTAATTACGTCAAAAAACAATTTCTTAAAATTATAACTAGTGCTGTCAAATGATTAATCGCATACTGATTTTTTGTTTTGTTTACATATGTATGTGTACTTTGTATTTTTATTTATAAATGCACACACATGCATGTATATATTTGAGAAAAATATTTTACGTTTATATATAAAATATATGTATATATGATTTAAATTATATGAGTATTTAAATTATATGAGACTGCACTAATAAAAACATATTATATATTTATAAAATGTATTAACGATTGAGAAACTAACATCCATTTATATTTTTAATTTATATCCACATAAAAAAATAAAAACCTTTTTTTTTTAATTATTTTATCCCAGGTAGGTAAATACGACATTCATGTGAGCACATCTTATAAACACGATTATTCTGACATAACTTAATAACTAATGTAACAATTGTTTTTACATAGGTGGAACCAGTTGGATCTTGCCATTGTTCTGTTGTCTATTATGGGCATAACACTGGAAGAAATTGAGGTCAACGCTTCCCTTCCCATCAACCCCACCATCATTCGCATCATGAGGGTGCTTCGGATCGCACGTGGTGTGTATTCTCTGCCCTCTTATCTTCCATACCACCATGGTCCATTTTTCTTCCCCGCAAAAGTTTACACTCCTCAGCTCTCTGCCTGTTAGCCTCAGTAGATCAGATCTGGTTGTGTATGTCACCCTCGGGATCTCTGCTGTTTCACAGACTGCTCAGCAAAAGCCGTAGTGTGTGTAGAAAGAGTCCAGATGGCTGTAATGAGAAATTCAGTTCACACAGTCCCTCTACTTATTTCTTACACACACAATCACAAGCGTATACGCTCACAACAAACACAGTGTGGGAAGCTGGGGTGCTTGTCTATTTGGAACAATTATTCTTCCTCTAATGAAAGAGCTGCTGGGTGAGTTTTTATTGATTTATTCCCTCAACAGAGATGGCCAAGCAAACACACCTGCTCAGATGTCTGTCTGTGTGTGTGTGTGTGTGTGCGCATGCATGAGTAAGTATGTGTGTCTGTATGTATATGCAACTTATTTCTTCCTGGACTCATTCAGACATTCCCATAATGAAATTCACAGTCATCATCCACTTACGGCCATGATTGCAATTAAACAAACCTCCACAGCGGCAACTCTTCCAGGGCTGAATGGCCTTGTCATCAGCATCATTAAAGCTCTGTGTGTGTAGTGCATAACCCCAATAATAACATGCTCTGTGTTCTGACCACAGTGAAAATTACAGGAGAATTAGTTTCCACTGGCCACTTTTAAAGAAACAGTTCATCCATTGTGTGTGTATTTTTAGGTGTCTATTCTGTTAAAAGGTTGAGTCACAGTTTGAGCATTTAGTATTTTATTTTTTCTTGAAGGCCACTTTTGTCAGTATTAGAAGTGTGATTTATTTTTACTCCTGTTTGTAACACATTTAATTAACTGGTATGTAACATATACTGTAGGGTCAGTAATTATTATTTTTTTGGAAAGCTGTTAATATTTAAGCTAATTAAATTGATCAAATGAAAAGGAAATACATGTATAGTGTTACACACGATTTCTATTTCAAATAATTTCACAACAGTTTTGTTACATGGATAATAAGGAATGTTCTTAAGCACCAAATTAGCATATTATATGTGAATAATCATGTGACACTATTTTGTCTTAAATTGTGATAGTTCACAAAATTATCAAATAGTAATATTAAATAAATGCAGAGTCTTTTGCAAAAAAAATAAATAAATACCGTATTTTCCGGACTATAAGTCGCACTTTTTTTCATAGTTTGGCTGGTCCTGCGACTTATAGTCAGGTGTGACTTATTTATCAAAATTTATTTGACATGAACCAAGAGTAATGAACTAACAGAAAACATTACCGTCTCCAGCCGTGAGAGGGCGCTCTATGCTTCTCAGTGCTCCTGTAGTCTATCACTGAGCAGCATAGAGCGCCCTCTCGTGGCTGGAGACGATAATGTTTTCTCTTGGTTCTTGGTTCTAAATAAATGCGACTTATAGTCCGGTGCGACTTATATATGTTTTTTTCCTCGTCATGACATTTTTTTTGGACTTATACTCACGTGCGACTTATATTCTGAAAAAATACGGTAAATAAAATTACCGACCCTAAACTTGAACTTTTGGCAGTGTATATTTACTATTTTTATATTAGGATTACTTTGAGATTTCTGTCTTACTTAAAGCTCATCTTTTAAAACACTAATAGTTAAATAACACTGTTAAAAAAAATGTGTATTTGAAATTGCATTCTTTTTGAATTTTTATTTTTGAAATAGTCTTGAACCGATTGTGTACATTTCATACTGTACATGCACAGTAAGTGGGCTCTCCTCTCTTTTCAGTGCTGAAGCTACTCAAGATGGCAGTGGGAATGCGAGCTCTGCTAGACACTGTGATTCAGGCACTGCCTCAGGTACTGCACAAAACTTTTGTGTCTCTCTCCTTCATAGAGTTCCCGGGCCCCGTTCCCCGTTCTCCTGGGGCCCCTCTGCTCTCCACAGGCCTCATTTACATAGTCAATCTGCCATGAAGAGACCACAGCAGTGCAGACTGGCTCTGATGGGCTGCTTGGAGAATAGCAGAAATGAAGAAATTCTCCAGCATGCACATTCTTTGATAGCACCAGGCTCCGTCACCGCCTGCGGGGTTTTTCATTTGGAAACATGCTGCACCACAGGACACACTTTAATTCCAGTCTCTCCTTTAGCGCTCTTCCGATAATCAGACTTGTACTTCTACTTCTTATTTAATTTTAACTAATTGTCACTAATTGGATTAGATCATGTTGAGCCATCACCTGATCTTAGCTTCACCTCCTAATGCCCTCTCTCTTTGTCGCTGTGACTTTCACACACTTTGTTCTTTTGTATTCAAGTTGCTTTTTGTGGTTCTGGGCTATTGATCTACTCTTCCGCAATTTGTGAGAGGTGATCCGTAACAGTGTTCTGACTGAGATATCCTGCCAGATAGTGTGAGTTTGACCCCCGTGTCTTGAATCACTGTGCGGTGTCTTGAATCCAGCCAGTGAAGAGTGCACTTAAGAAAGATTAGGGTGGGAAAATAGCCAGACTTACAAACAGAAATGTCAGCGCAGTCGGATTTGTCAGCACATCCAATCTTATTCTTTTTATCCCTTTCCGTTTTCCTCAAAATCGTGCCTGATCCAGTTGTCTGTGAGCACTCTGCATGATTGTCTTGCATGATTCTTCTGGCTGTAGGTGGATTCTTCCTGATATGCAGTAGTACATGAATATTACTGTTTCTAAATACAAGAGCAAGGTTCAGGAATCTAAAATGATAATAATAATAACAACAACAATAAATTAAAGTGCATTATTTGTTTATTTATTTAATTGTCTTACTGGTGATAACTTAACAGGATGGAAATAAAGATCTAAAGTTATTCTTAATGTTAATTATTGAGGTTTACTGTAGCTTACATGAAGGAGCCAACTTGAAATTAATTTGATATACTTTAATTTCTTAATTTTTTTATCCAGCGTTAGACATTTTGATAATAATCCATTTTATAATTTTATGTAACGATTTATTATTTTGTGCAAGACAGACAAACCAACTTCTGTAAAAAGCAAAACAAAAACAATATATGTAATTATGTTCAATTATATGAAACAATATTCCCAAGACATGTTTTGCTTGAGAAAAAAGGGGGGAAAGTGGCATATTTATTAATACATAGTCTATAAATAAATTAAATGAATTGAATTATATGGCAAAAATAACAAAGTGTAGTGAAATTATAAAAAATTCAAACCTATGTTAAAAAAATTGTGATAAAAGAAAAGAAATATGATTACCATCTTTGATAATGAATTATTTTAATTGACATATGATGGTGACATGGTTCAGGTTTTCTAATTAGGATGTGACGATTTTATTTTTGGGCTTCTGACATAATTTGATTGATTTAGAGAGAGGGAATGTGATAGAAAAAAAAATAAAAATAAAAAGCGGATGTCAGATTTATCCCTTGTCAACATGTCTGGAGCATGTGCGCTAACTGCTAGCATATGTGCAACTGCTGCTAAAGTAAGCCACAGCTTGGGCATAGTTTGAGTTTTAAGTTTACAAACCTGGCAAGCTCTAATCAGGTGGAACACAGCTGTCATCTTCTCACTTCACGACTCTCTCTTAGTTGCTCCTCACAGGTGGTATATCTAGGTCTTCCTTGTCATTGCGTTCCATGACAAACTCTCCTGGCTTTGTCTCTTTCCCTCCCTCCCTCTCTCTCTCTCTCTCTCTCCCTCCCCCCCTCTCTCTCTCTCTCTCTCTACAGGTGGGGAATCTGGGTCTTCTCTTCATGTTGCTTTTCTTCATCTTCGCTGCTCTGGGAGTGGAGCTGTTTGGTGACCTGAGTAAGCATAACAAATACACATAAATAAGGACCATCTTTCCTCATGATCTAATTCACTCAGACATAAACACTTCCTCTCATGTATACAAGCATACCTGTGCACTCCACAGGATCTTGGTTTTAGGCACACTGAAATGCAAATGACTAACATTCCCCTATGGGGTTCATGAAACTATTTCTGGGAGTCCAAAAACTATCAAATGAAAATATGCTATGTTGAAAATATTAAGTTAACTTTTACTACACCTAAAGTTAAGAAGCCAGAATAACTTTGACTGTCCCACATTAAACTTAACTAAAAGTTAAATTAAAATGTAATGCACCAGTATTTTCAATGCATCACAACAAAGTGTAAACACATTAATATGGTACTTTACACTTTATTATAGGCCAGACTTAAATGCAACACTCAGTTTAATGCAATATGTTACAGGTTCCATCTTTCTATTCATCAAAGGATCCTTAAAAAACTATTTTCTTCCTTTATGAGGTTGATTAGTCTACTCATGTTGTAACCCTCTAAACCTCTGATGGTACATAATTATGTTTTAAATGACTCAATTTATTACTCTTTATTAGTTTATTGGGTTTAAATTGCTGTAAGATCACTTTTACATATTTAAGAAAGTTTTCCATCCTTGTCTGTAAGGGCAAACCATAAATATGGTACCTACAGGAGATTTTCTCTAAAATACATGGCAGTACATATACAGCCTGCCGTGATTCATTGCAGCTCAGCACAATACCATGGTTGATCTCATTTCCATTTCGAATCAGCCGACTCAGAGACTTCATAATTCATATCCAGCTTTACAATGCTTTCCAAGTTTAATATATGGAGTCTGCAGGCTGAACTGAGATTGACTGTCTGCAAGGCAAACTTTTTTCTGTTGCTTCCCAACTAAGAATGAGTCCGGATCACTGAAAGGTTCGATGGGGAACCCAGAATGGTTCTTCTGTGGTGTTGCCACAACTGCTTTTAAACCTTTATTTCTGAAAGTAAAGGTTGAAAAAACATTCCAGCTTTTCATGGGGAGCACTTACTTTGTCTCAGCACAATAAACATGTAAAATAATGTGTTTGGCCATTATAAAAACATGCTGATCTGCACATTCCCAGACCATGTACCACTGACCTCTTCTTTCTGTCCCAGTATGTGATGATCTGCACCCCTGTGAAGGTCTCGGCCGTTATGCCACGTTCAAGAATTTTGGCATGGCTTTCCTTCTGCTGTTCCGTGTATCCACCGGGGACAACTGGAATGGCATTATGAAGGTGGGACACAGTCGTCTCGTGGTGCTGAATTTCAATGATGCACACGGTTTGTTTTAAAATGCTTTGTGCGTCTTCTGACTACAGTCGTTGGCGACCTATTCACCTCTTATTTTTACACTCCGTGTGTCCACGTTGCAGGACACGCTCAGAGACTGCTCCCAAGATACAGGCATCTGCTACAACACAGTGGTGTCCCCCATTTACTTTGTGTCCTTCGTTCTGACGGCTCAGTTTGTGCTGGTCAATGTGGTGATCGCTGTGCTCATGAAACACCTGGAGGAAAGCAACAAAGAGGCCAAGGAGGAGGCTGAGCTGGAAGCCGAGATGGAGCTTGAGCTGGAGGCTGTGGGTGGAGATGGAGGAATATCCCGAGGGCACATGCCACCTTTGGGACATGGTGACATCGGTGGACAGGGAGGGTCACCTTGGATCTCAAGAGACTCTCGAGATATCTCGGGACCTCTTTACCCCACAGACAGCCCACCTGCAGACATACGCAGAGACTCTGAAGATCACATGAAGACTGATCCCGATCCTCCTCATAATTTGGAGCCGCCATTAGAGGTGAGTGGCAATGCTGGATGTGAGGTCAGTGATGTGTACCTTCCATGGTGAACTCAACACATGATCCAGACTGTGTGCTACCTAGTTTAAATCTGCTTACAGTACGACCACATCAGGCCAGCTAGGTTTCAGCAGGGGTGTCCAGCTTGCATTCGTTTTGCTGAAACTTTTGAATAGGATGCTGGAGAGATTACATATTTTTGTAGGCCAAAACCCGGGAATGAGTTAGCATTTTAGCATTTCCAGTACCATCGTCGCCTGACATAAGGTCTGTGGTTAACACAATATTAAGATATTTTAATGTTTTATTTTATGATGCAAAATACATCAGTGTAAAAAGCAATGTGATTTTTCTTTAAACTTTAAATTGTCTTGAAAAAAGCAGTTGCTAAAAAGTTACTGAGCAAGTAAACTCATCAACTCACTAGCCCACTTTTACAGCCTTGTGTATAATCATGCTTCGAAAACCATTCTTAAACTTTCAGAATTGTTTTCTTTTTACTGAAAGAGTTGTCAGATGATTAGAGATGGTGACAAAAGTCATGCGACCATGGTATAGTTTGGTTATAAGCTTTTTACTTCTGGCGATTGTACTTAGGTTTCAAAATTCATAAAAAAAATTGTTTATTCGTGAAGGTTATCGTGATGAACAAATCATGTAGGAATCATAAGCCTTTGTTGGTCACAGAGCTTATTTTCTACAATAATCCTTAAGCCAGTAGAAAATCCTTTTGGGTTTTTGTCGAGGGAACCAGGGTGATGTTAACTTCTGGGTTGGCCTACAAAAATACAGGACATAACCACTGCAGCACTCTGTTATTTAAATACACTATACTGTTAGACAACATACCATATCATGCCTGAATCCACTGACGTCACTGATGCACATATTAAAGGAATGATTTTGGTTCAATTAAAACTTAAGCATCTGCTGGATGCTCTCCATTACCCATGAGTTTCTTAAAACAAACACAAATCTTGTTTACAGCAGTGCACTTACAGTACAAAGGAAGTTGATGGAGCAAGACCTTCAAGAGGGTTTAAAAGCAAAAAAAAAAAAAAAAGTCTAGCTCATAGTAGGTTAAAGCATTTATGTCATTGCACTTATATTAGGTTGTCTGTACAAAATATGGGTTATTTGATATGCAAGTTGTTTTTAAGCAGTGGAACTACTGAGATTTTGGTTCTGCATTACCAATATAATTCCTGTGGATTTGACTCTTATGTGAAAAGTCCCTTCTTGGTATCATTGCACGTATCATCTGAAAATTGCAGGGTTTACTGGCTTTATATAGTCATGAGAGGAACTCTGCATAAAAGATGGTAAACAATTTTGTTTCTCTAGTATCATGTAAACACATATAATGTTTAAGCCTTGTAGTCCTATGCACAACACTTGTGTGCTTCTAAATTTATTTCACTGCATTGCAGTGCCTCATTGATTTCTGCATACAGTAATTGTAAACATGATTTTTCTTTAAACGTAGTAATTTTATTTTTTTGGTAATCAACAGCATAGTGTTTAAATGGATAGTTAATATATATGATATGAATATCTCAATGTCACACACTATGTAAAATACGCAGTATTGTTTTCCTGCATTGTTTATTGCCACAATGAACTGTTTATTTGTTAAAAAAGTTAAGTCTGTTATGATAAGGGCTTACAGATCATTACTATCATGCATTTAGGTTTACTGAAAATACATGGTTTAAAACACTGAGTTGTTATTTTTAAAGTGGGGAAGTCCATTGGCTTCTGTTATTATCATATGAAGATGTGACTGTTGTTTGCTCCTCATAAATTTAGTGGTTGGAGGTCAGACTGATGCCATGGGAAAGTAGTGATACAGGCCTCTTCTTTTTTTAATGCAGGCTGGCTATTTCTAGAATACCAGCCATTTTTTTAAGTTAACAATGACATTATCCCTACAGCTCTCTGCTGAAGTGTGGCTGTGCTGAAATGTTTTGCTTAGCATCAGGATAAATGTTCATAGAGCTCTAGTTCCCCCTTGTGGACGTCAGTGGTACAATCAAGTATTTCACCTGTGAGCAATGCATCTTTGTCACTTTAAAGCGCAAGACTACATCTGATCACATAATGAATTGCACTACTGATTTAACTAGTGCATCTTAGCTATTCTGGTTTAAAGGATCACTTCAGATTTAAAATTCTGTCTTTATTAAACACCGTTGTTGCAAACTTACTTTCCTCTGTGGAACAGAAGTCCGTTGTTCAGATTGTCTGCTTTTCAGTTCCATGGAAGAAAGTTAAGTCAACAACGTGGGTGAGTAAATGATGACATCTTAATTTTTGGGAGAACTGAATCTTAGAAAACTAATTCTTAAGGCTTACTAAGTAGCTTGTTTATACTTTTGTAAATCTTCTTTCTGGCTGCTTGTGTTATAGTCTAGGAACTTCTCTCCTTCCTTCATTTCTCCTCTGTTTTTTCTCTGTGTGATGTCATTCACGTCACCGCTCATCATCTCCTCTTCTTCCTCTGTCTCTGTCTGCTCTCTTTCTTTCTCTCCGTCATTCATCCTGTCTGTCACATGCTGGGGCTTTTAGCGGAGGCCTATGTTTGACTCAGTTTCCCTGGTGATCCAGGGCTCATTGGAAGGAGAGCTCAGCCTCATGGACAACCTATCCGGCTCCATCTGCCACTACTACGCTCTGCCCCCCCTTCACAGCAAGCACTGCACTGAGAAACAGGTCAATGGCATCCCGGTTCACCCAGCTTTGTCTTGTACCACACTCCTCTTCTCTCTCTGCCTGTCTCTTTCCCTTCTTCTCTCCCTCCTTTTCTCTCTCTCTGGACCACTTAAACTTACATAATCGCACAGACGCTTCTGTGTGTCACTTACAAAACCACCTCTGCACTCTGCGATTTCCAGCGCTCTTTAGAAGGACTCGGTTCTGCTCCAGTAATAACTGTACTTATTTCCTGATCCCATATTTGTGACAAGGCTTGCAAAATTGTGTGAAATGTGTGCCTCGCTCCAGAGATCATTAATACCCCAAAAAAGTGATGGACTCATCAGGCTGGAGCAGAAGAGGTAATGTGTGGATCGATAATGAGCTGGACCACTGTTGAATTATGCAAGGAAATCTCTTTTGGTCCGTTTCACATTGAAGTATTTCATTAAATTGCATTAGCATTGCAAGAACGGAGGCTTCTTAATTTATTTATTTATTTTGTAATGTCTTTATGGAAATAGCCAGCACTTTTATTTTGATGACTTTGCAAAAAGTTGTTCCAGCACAAACTCTCAGGGACAATTAGTTAAGCATTAGTTATATGAATTTCTTTGAATTTGAATTCCTTACATTTGAGATGTGAATCGTACTATTCCATCCTGTTTGCTACATCAATTCAGAAATTGAATTGGCCTTTAAATAAAATACCTTCTCAGTCCAAATCCAAATGACACACAACCCCGCTTTCAACGCACTGAACTGTTATGTCCACAAAAATGAGCAGACTTCACCACTTTAAGTTGTATTAATTCACTTGCACTAACCTGTGTGATAGTCTGTGCGTGTCTTCTAACTGTGCATGTGCTGGTTGCCCGTCTTACTGTTGGCTCGTCTCTTCTTCTTTAGATTCCTCTAGCCGAGATGGAGGCTCTGTCTCTGGCGTCGGAGAAATCCTGGTCCTTAGCTCTGACGGATGACTCTGTCCCAGATGATTTTAACCCCCTCTTACTAACCAGTCAGGAGTGCAATGTATTTAACAGTAGAACAATGTTCATTTTCCACTCCTGCCTCCCAACCTTACACTGCTTCCAAAGACATCTGCCCTCTCCACCCTGCTTCAGTATTTGACCCTGAATACTCCGGCCTTATGCCCTGCAATACATTTCCTCAGTTAAATGTTTTACAACACAGCTAAATGTTCTTCAGAGTGGTACCTTGAAAGTCCCCTTGGTTTCTTGTGGTACACGATTTTGTGGAGTAACTGAGCTAAAAGAGCCAAATCGTAGCCACACTACTAACCTAACAACTAAAATTTGTAGTAGCTGCTTTAAAATAAGTGCAAGTTTTCTAGTGACAAACTATTTTAGTACCAGCTGACAAAATGCTATAATAATATTGTTATACTTTATATATGACATTTAAATATTTTTTCAATTGCTCCTGTCAATCACTATAATTTCTGCTTATTTACACTGCAGTTACAAAAGTTTGGTATCGTTACGTGTTTTTATATTTTTGAAAGAAGCATCTTGTGCTCACCCAAGGCTGCAAAAAAAAGAATATTACAATTTAACTGTTTTCTGTTCTAATATATTTAAAAATGTTATTTAATGTATTTTATGTGAGGGCAAAGCTCAGTCAGTTGTCAGTCAATACTCCAGTTTTCAGTGTCATATAATTCCTCAGAAATTATTTTAATATGTTGATTTGATGTTGAAATTTTTTACTTTTTTTTTTAAGGTTTAGTTGCTGAATAGAAAAATCACCTGCCACTTTTGATCAATGTAATGCATCCTTGCTGAATAAAAGAAATAATGTATTAGAAAAATCAAACTGAGCTTTTGAAAGTTAATGTACATTAAATATAAATAGATATTACATTTAGAGTCCAGTTTAATATAATATAATATAGTATAACTTTAATTTGTGTAGAGGTCAGTATGTTTGACCTTTGAATGCAACAAATGACCAACCAGAATCCACTATTCCAGAGATATGTTACTTTCTTGCAGCAGCTTGTAGTTTATCCAACTACTGCTTCAGGAGAGAATCTCGACTGTAGTTTAGCTACTTTATAAAATGAGTAGCTTGTATATTAACAAACTAGTTTCCAAGCTTCCCTAACACTGGTGCTACTCTCTGCATGTGTAACCTAATAAAAACCCGCCATGCCAGGGGTGTATGATTCATTTATACCAAAACTATGCCAGTAATCGGTTTTCTGACACTTGGTAGTCTGATGAATTTTTAAAAGTAGAGCAGCATCTTCATAATCACTTCATGCGGAGTTGAGAGGCAAGTGCGTTTGGAAGCTTTGGGGGTTTCTAAGCGTCTTTCTCTTTCTCTCTTCCCCTCTCTCTGTACATTTTGCACCAGCCTGGTGTTTGTATGGTCCAGTCCAGTCCAGTAGAGTAGTATTACTGCCTGTCAATCTGCTCCTTTCCTGTTTGGGGTCTGCAGCTATGTCCCCATTCTTCCTCCCACACATCTAAAGGCCATTTCAGAATCTCTTCACCATTTTGTCTCTTCATACTTTTTAGATGTTCCTGTTTGCATCCTCAATCTATCTGTCTGCATATCTACCCGTGTCTCTTTGTTTTTGTTTCATGATTTTATCTGTCTTATCTTTTGTGTTTTAAAGGTGAAGTTTCACCCTAGTACCATGCTTCTTGAAAGAATACAGGAGTGTGGTATGGGGTCTGCTTCTGCTGTCTGCCAGCTACAGTAGTACAGGCTCTAGGTGCAGCTTCTGAAGGGAGGAGGCTGATGATTTCTGTCACCTTGCAATTGAATTCATATTCATTGTCTCAGAACTATGCCATAGACCCATAAATAATTTATACAAAGCATCTCTCAGATGAGTGAGATTTTGATCCAGCTTTTTCAGATTTTTCTGTTGTATTTATGTGGATGAAAAAAAGGCAAACAATGTGCACTGAGATGTGCATAACTTCACAATGCCCATAAAACAGAATAGAAAGTCCATCGTTATATAAATGTTAACCACAAAGAAAGATAAAAAACGAAACTAAAGTGGAAGGGAGCAAATTTACTCAAAGCACATTTAATCACAAATAATGATCGGAATATAATGGACAAATATATATTACAAAACAATGGAAATATGTGAATATGAATGTGGAAATTGTAAAAAAAAAAAAAAAAAAAAAAAAACATTATTATTTAATCTTACTATTGTTTACTGTTCTCATGTCATTCCGAACCTGTATTACTTAATTTTTTTTTTTTTCATCTCTTTCAAATCTTTCAGTATTCATAAAAGGACACAAAAATACCTAAATGTATCTCAATTTTGGGTTCTTAAGACTCATTTAACAGATTAACAGACCAAAATGTCCAAACGGAGTCAGTGTGTCTGATTCAATCTGATTCACGAATCATTCAGTTTTGTGAGCTGGATGAGGCAATTCACAAAAAAAAAGTAAAAAAAATTAAATATATATATATATATATATATATATATATATATATATATATATATATATATAGTGAATGTTCATATTTCCATCTGTAATTTAAATGTATATACAGTAATAATACATTTATATGAACAATTCATTAGATGTACATATTCATATAAGAAATATATATTTGCATTCATACTTGATCAGTCTCCTCCCTGTGTGTCTAGTGCACAGTGATGTTTGCCTTTCATTGTATGCTAACCAGTCCAGCCTCTATGTATTAGGTACAATGTGTTTGCGTGTGCGTCCATGTGTTCATAAGGTCCCCTGATGCTCCAAACACAAGTACCAGCTGTCACCTTGACATACATCTCTTTTAATGCTCCTCAGACCACAGCTCCAGCAGATCCCACAGACCCCCAGCAGCCAGACAAGCCAGCGGATGAGCACTTACTGTACGTGAAGAAGACCTCAGTGGGCCGCACACATTCTCTGCCCAATGACAGTTACATGTTCCTGCCGTTGCAGCCCAACTCAACCCACAGCACTCACACAACCTCACCTCACCTCGCTCAAACAGGTAGAGCACTGCATTTTATTTCTGAAATTAAAATGTGGTTCTTATACAAAAATCTATAATTGTGTAATATGAAACGACTCCTCACACAGGCTCTACAGGCTCTATCCAGTCTCAAACAGAAGAACCCACAAAGCACTTGACTGTGCCCACCGATCTATTCAGACCGATCAGTCCCCATAGCCTATCAGACTCAGAGAGCATCCCACGAATCCCCCCACCTCGCCGGGCACACACTCTCACGCGAACCCTACGCAGACAGGTCAGTTCAGGTTCAGTATTCTCAGTTCTTTCACTACTTTCTCAGAAATGTGTTTTGCTTAGAGTCTATTCTGTTTTCAAATGTTGAGGAATCCTGTGTGTTTTTTTATTTTATTTCACATAGTAGCTCAGTTCCAAAACCTAGTAAGCTGCCTCAGTACATATAATGCTTCTTATATGTTCAACTGCCACATACACAACCATTCAAAAGTTTGGGGTCAGAAAGAGATTTAAAATGTTTTTGAAAGAAGACTTTTATGCCCACCAAGGCTGCATTTAACGTATTTGATAAAAAGTGCAGTAAAAACAGTAATGTTGTAACGTTTTGTAACAGTTTTAGTAATATTGTATCATATTACAATTTACAGTATAATAACACTTTTCAGTTTGTATAGTATAGTACATTTGAATTTGGGATGTAACTTTAGAATCTGGCTGAATTAAGGTATTTTAAGCATCAAAATAAGTTGGAATAACCTCAGGAGCGGCATATGACTGTGTTGCCTCTGTAGGAAGCTCACTAGGTTTTGTTACAGAACAGTTTTCTCTGCTCATCTTCTCTGGATTTTGATTGGAGACTTATGGGAAATCGACTGGTATGAAGTCTGACATATCTGCACTGTTGATCTCTCCCTCTGGCTAGTATATTTCTTCTCTAAATCCTTCCTGCATTCTCTCCTTTTTTTTTCTGCTGCTTTTTGGCCTGCGTACCTTCTAATGTGACTTACTCCGAGCAGCTCAGCATGGTACAACCCAAGCCTGACCCCGAGCTGCTCCTGAGGCACAGATACTCCTGTTTCTGAGAGAGCCGGAATGGGCTGCTTGGTTCAGCTGGCCTCCAGCTCCACAGCTCCTTGAACCCAAAATCTTTCCCTGTTTCTCCTACCACAACCCTTAAATCCCGTTCCTCCAGTCCAACGCATTTCACCATGGCTACTGTAAAGGCCAAAACTGCAGGGTAAAGATCAAGGGGAATCGAAGGATTGGACAGACATAATTAACACAGATCATTTTAATTGTAATTATGATTTATGAAAATCTTCCAAAAATGATGTATTAAAACTGTTACTTTAGCTTCTTGTTTTTAACATTAACTTAAAACTTAATAAAAAATATATAATATAAATATACAAAATATAAAAATATATAATATATAAAGTATAAAAAAATATATATAATATAAACCATAATACATCACATTATTATTATTATATATATATGGTTTCCCAGACATGCCATTTAGTCAGTCATTTGTCATACATTGTAAAATTAATTTCCTGACACTAGGGGGCAGCATAGTTTTAACCCTACAAGTTTCATCATAGAACAGGAACGCTTATGGCTCTTACTTATGTTAGCTAACTGTCCACATTTGACATGGTTCCTCGTGATCTTTAGCCCCTCACAAAACACCCACCCACCTCTCTCCTACTGGGGCCAGTGTCTCTCTTGGGCTCCCTTGATTAAAAGAAAGTGACAGTTTTAGGTAGAATTCTGAGAGAGGAGACCCCAGGAAGAGACATGGGTTTTGTGGTCTGTTGCAGTAGCCCAGTGGCTCAGAGTGCAGTCTGCCAAACAGTGCCTGTAGTTTTGTAGGGTAAATGTTTCTCTGCTCTAGTTAAAAAAGTCCATCTGTTACAAACTTTTCTCTGAAAGTGCAATTGATATTGTAAGTTTTCACCTATGTGACTTCACACACAGCAGTGGCATGTACAGTACTGCCACTCGGGCATTGTGTCAGTTTAGTTAATGTCAAATTGGAGACAAAGATATAATGTAGAGCAAAAGGAAGACAACTATTTATTTGCCAATTTCTCCAATAGTCTGTACACTTTCAGATTTTGTTGAAAGTGCACACAGCATACATTTCCTACCAGTGGAAGCAATAAGAAGGACCAGGGGCGGTTCTAGGGTCTAGAGATATTCATGTTTTGCCCAAACCTCTGAGGATACATATGAATAATCATTTGTTTAAATATAACAATAATATAAACTTAAAGGAAGGCATCATTTTTATGAAGTTAATATTTATATATTACTGGATATAAAAAATAAAAAGGTCTCATCTCTATGCTTGCCAAAAATTCCATGCATCCCTAAAAGCTTTCTATAGCTGTGTTCAGGTTGACAGTAGTGTTGTGACTTTCACTAGTCATTGTCAGTGGTTTGGTTAAGTTAGTTTGCTGTTTATATGAGTGTTTTTGAGGGAAAAACTGTTGCTTTACCAAAGGTTGTGAAGTTTACAAGAGCCGCAAGTGGTCAGGCTTTCTGTCTGTAAAATTTTAAAATAGTTGGTGCTTATTACATCTGGATGGAGTGCAACTCTTACCAGAAATCTATAGATCCTCTAGTTTCTTCATTATGTCTGATTTATAGAGCAAATGACTAGAGACCTGATATTAAATTCTCAAAAAAAAAAAAAAAAAAATATATACATATATATATATAAATATATATATAATTGGGGCATAAGCACTGGAAGCCCATCCCTAGGACCGCCCATGAGACTAAAAGGTCTAAGAATGTTTTCAGCTGGTGGTTGCAACTAATTGTTGAATTAAGAATTTTATTTCAGAATTTGTAACTGCTATTAAGCAAGTTTTA
Organism: Carassius auratus; assembly: GCF_003368295.1. Lineage (NCBI taxonomy): Eukaryota > Metazoa > Chordata > Actinopteri > Cypriniformes > Cyprinidae > Carassius > Carassius auratus. The sequence goes on from NW_020523509.1 coordinate 265,328, forward strand.
TTGACCTTTCTAGCACAATTTAAGCACTATTTTTGTCTGTTTTAACGTTTGGCCGGAACATTTTGGTACATTTTGTGGCAAGTTACTTCATTTGATACATTCAAGTTTGTTACAAACTTTTAAAAAAGAACAACAACAACAACATCAGATTCTAAATGTTGGCTACCTGTGATTAGGGCAATGAATGCATTAAAACCGATGCCCTGAGGCAGTCTCTCTATTTTTCTAATTTCACCTCCAATCCTTTGAAGCAGAGAGCTTGTGGAGTGCAATGCTAATGGTGAACTCCACTCTAACTCCACATCCCCCACCCCCACCCCCTCCACTGGCTTCTACAACCCTAACATCTCATAACATAACATACTAACCAGTCTCCCTCTCACCTGTTCATGTCCTAATCCCTAATGTTACCCCTTACCTTCCCCTCACCTACTCCCGTCCCTGCTCTCCTCAGGTGGCAGTGAGTGCTGACTCTCAGGAGACTCTATACACAGAGGGAGGGGAAAACGAGGGTCCCCTGGGGCCCAGGGAACTGTCGGACCCCCCTGTCAACCATCCACCTCAGCAGCAGCACCAGCCTTCCCTCTTCCTGGTTCCTGCCACACCAGGCGCCTCCCCAAAACCATTGCGACCTAGCGTCCACACGCAGCACAACCCCTACGACCAGTATAATGTGTTCTCCAGTCGTTCCTGCTCTCCGCCCCTCTCATCCCCGGCCGCCAGGAAGCAGGAGGAAACAGACTCTGTGGATCAGGAGGTATCCAGAATCATCCAGGCAGGACTTGCTGGGAGGAGCGACGATGGGATCGGAGAAGGGACAGGAGATCAAGGTGCAAGACGTCAGCTTAAGAAGTACCACAGCGTGGACACTCAGGGCCAACGATCTCTGCTGTTACCACGGCCCTTGTCCTGGCTTGAGGACCCACGTCGGCACTCCATCGAGGTTTATTCGTCCGTGCAAAGCAGTCCCCAGTGCAGTTCAATCTCCTCTGGCTTCGTCTCACGTGCCGATAGCCTCCAGCAACAGTCCTCACCACGCAGCCGCAAGAAGAAGATGAGTCCGCCGTGCATTTCTGTGGATCCACCCGAAGGTTCCGAGCTTCCGGGAGGCTTTCATGCTGCTCTGGGGATGGTGCCACCCCCGTTGCCAATTCGGGACACTTGCCTGAGGAGGCGAGCTCATTCCAGTGACTCCAAAGACTCATTTGATTTGGGTGGAGGAGGAGATGGGCTGCCTCACGAGGGCGTCCCGAACTGCAAGCTATTGACTCTGCCTAGCTTGTCTTTTGAGAAAACAAGCTCTGAGCACTGAACACTTGACTTACCCATTCACACACACACACACACATGCACACACATGACACGATGCACTCTGTGTATCCGTGATGGTGATAGTAATAGTAATAATATCTTAGAGAGTAATAATGCTAGATGCAACAATGGTGAATACTCCATGATCATGAGGAATAGAAACTATACCTTGTATTTTTTTCGCTACTGCCAAAAGAACACACAAAGACATTTTGCTGAGGATTAAACAAGTCAATAACGGGACTCTCTCCCCTCAAAGATGCCAGCGGATCTGTTTGGCAACCTCATGACCTTCTTGTGGAGGTGAGCGCAGAGCCCGGGGGAGGGCGTCCCCTACTGACCCTTGTGAAGACTTCACAGCACTGTATTGCTGAACTCCCTAAAGGGCACTGATGAAGGTATAAAGCAATATGAACGTTTTAGAGACACTATTTTCTTAAATTATTGGATGTCGTTTTTTTTTTTTTTCAATTTTTGTTATAGTTTTGTCTTTTTGTGATTTTTCTCTTTTTCTCAATGTTTAAATCATTTGTTGTTTGCTTTATTTTTTCACCATAGAATTTTTTTAGCCTTCTTGTTTTAACAAAGACAAAAAGAAAGAAAACATTTTTCAAAATGCTGGGATCCATGTATTTGTAGGGATAATGTTCTTATTATTATTAATAATAATGATGATCTAATATATCTCTTTAAAATAAAGCATTAAACAGCTCTTTGTTTTTTAAGCACAAGCATTAGACTGGTGTGCCCTGACTAAAGAGTCTCTTGAACACATCTGCAGAAAGGATTGCGCGCTACTCTAATGGAAGGGAACAAATACTTGAATTAATTGAATTCATGAAGCAGAAAATCACTGCAAAACACACTCAAGGCATAGAAAACCAGAGAAGCATTTCTTTTACATTTCATTGGAACTCTGGTTTAATTTCAGATTGTTTTTGGCACATTTTTGAACACCAGCTTAATCTAGTTAAATAAATGCTATATTATCAGTACAGCTCATACAATATTTGTGTGAAATTTTAACATTAAAAAAAATCTGAGAAAACATTTGAAGATTTTGTCATTAAAGAAGTCTCAAGAACTTTGTTCTTGAATTAAAATGTTGAGAGGACTTTTTTTCCATTTTGCTTGGCAGATCGGTCTGCAATGTAGGACCAGCAAAAAGAAATGTGACATGACTCAAAGGGCCCTATCTTGCACCCAGCGCAATTGACTTTGTACACCGACGCATGTGTCATTCCTATTTTGCACCCGCGCAAAGCGCGCTTTTCCCTCCACAGAAGCACGTCGCTAAACTAGTGAATTAACTTGCGCTCCCTGGGCGGTTCAGCGCAAAAAAGGAGGCGTGTTCCGGCGCAAACAATCCCTGGTGCTATTTTGCTGTTCCATTAAACAATTGCGCCACTGACCAGAAAAAACCTAGTCTAAAGTCAGTGGCGCGTTGCGCGTTGTTCATTATGCTATTTTAAGGGCGCAAGCTTGACCATAATGTATAGCGTGCACAACGCGCATACACTTTGCTCATGTAATCTACACAGATGCAACAGTTATTTTTGCAAATCATAAATTGTTACACTAAAAAAATATTAACACATGAGATGACGGAAATCATTGTGAAATCTTGTTTACAAATTATTCAGGCTAATTGTAGTAATTAAGGATCAGACCTGTTTGCCCGATAGTGGCAAGACATATATGTATATAAGGACATCTGACAAATTTGTTTGTCCCTCAAGAACCAGGAAAAAAAAAAAAAAAATCGATGAAACAATTGTGGCTATTTCCTCCCACGCCTGTTTAACCGACGCTATTTTGGGTGGGTTTCTCCCATCCCCATACAACACAACTTCTCTGTCTTTCACTGCTCTTACAAGAACATCAGTCTCCTCGGCTGTGAACCGCTCCTGGCGTGCGCCTGGTAAATACGCCACAATAATAGCAATCCATAATGGAACTTGCGCACCTGCTTTTAAAGGGAATGTTGGATGACGCTCCGATTGGTTTATTTCACGTTACGCCCAAACCACACCTATGAATAATGAAGCTACTTCAGACCAACCCACTTTAGATTTGCGCCGGGCGCAAGAGCCATTTATCCCGCCGGGAAAATAGCAACAGCGCCGAGACCCGCCCACAAAGTTACTTGCGCTTCGCGCTTTGACACTTGCATTTCAGATCGTTAAAATAGGGCCCAAATTCTGCATTGAGGTCGAGAGTGGACCAGGAGAAAACTATGAGAAAATGGGGTGTCTTGTTAAATCAAAGTTTTGTAAATGTATTTAATATACAAGAAACACCGCTTTCATCTCTCTGCTCTTAATGACCTGAAAAACAGCACTTAAATTAAGAACTACCATGCAAAGATTATCCTCATCAAGTTTATTATGAATTATTTTGAAAGATAATTTTAAAATGGCTTTGAAATACTTGCAACCTTCTAGTAGTCTTTTTTGTTGAGAACCACTACCTTGAATATAATAAGAGGTTATTTACAGTACATATTCTGCCTCCCTACCCTTATATTTTACACTACACACATGCAAGTAAAAGTGCATTTAATTCTTACACTGAAGTCTCACTCAGAATCAAAATGCGTGTTGATTGAAGCTGTTGTCAAGTGCTCACTGGAGCGATTCCCTTTTGGTTTTCATGAGAGATAATCGGCACATCTGCAGAGCTCCTTTAAAACTCAGGAAAGCTTGCATTTCACAAAGTCTAACTCTGTAATATACCCTTTTTTGCTTCATAGCACTGGATGCAGTCCAAATCTTTGGCTGCAGTTGTATATGGGTTCAGTGTGTTTGAACCTTGTTTTTGTCATTGGACCAATTTCTGAATGATTTACTCGCTTCACTTCAGCAAATCTACATTAGCTTTCTCCATTCCCACTTGAATTATGCATGGGCAGAATGCATTGCGAGTGGTATGCATCAGGATGGTGTTCATAATTATTGTTGGATGTGCAAAGCACTTAAATGATTTTCTGTATAACTCTGCATTGCACCAGACATTTGGTTACCGTATAAATGCTTTAATAGTGGTGTGTAATTATACCTCAAGGATATCTTTAGTGTGAAATATTTTGAACTAGGTGATGCTAAAACAAAAGAATGCAAATGGAGAGTGCCATCTGTTTGCTATATTATTTAATAATTGTATACTTCAAACGCTAACATATCACAGTATAAACTCTTCTTTGACACTGAAAGAAGGTGATGACGTTCCCACTCAGCTTTTCCATGAAACTGCAAAATCCTGGAAAACATCTTGAAGTGACCAGATGTACACAGTACACTCTAAGAAAAGTCAGAAAAAGACAGGGTAGATAACTTTCTTTGGCATTTTTAACTATCATTCAATTACACATACCTTAACGCCATTTGTCTTGTCTTAAATGAGGAGTTCAGGAATCAGGACCCTGTGGTCTAGCCTGGGGACCCGGTCTGAGCCTGTTAAAGTCTTTATCCTGTTGGAGTCACTGTATCTGGTTCCTTAGCGCTGGCAGTTCAGGGCCCCAGGAACCTCTTGGGTCTTTTAGGGCAACAGCAGTTGTTGTTGTTGGACCTGTGAATGGATTTTGATAGGTTTCACTCTGATGTTGAAAGTTCACATCAAAATTAAACTTCAGTGCATAACGGTATCTTTCTCAAATGTTTATATTCTTTCTGCCTGTCAGTGGTTTTATTCCAAAGTCTCACATTCTGTCCTCATTTATCATTCTTTCTCATGTGTACAATAAATTAGTGCAGAGAAATACATAGAGATTGATCCCGGATCCCATCATTATTCTGTGGAGTGAGGTGCACAAGAAATCAATAGCATAACAAATACCTGAAATTGCATGATGTCTGTACAAAAAAAACATCAAAATTGTATTATCCTGTCAAAGAAAAACAGCAAGATTTATATTACATTCACAAGTATCCAAGGAACTAAAGAAATAAAAAATAATTGTAAAAGTGAATGATAATACTCATGGCTCATGCCCTCAATACCAAAAATCTAATGCTAATCCCATTGAAGTGCAAAACAGTAAACACAAAGGGATGCATTTGTCTTCCAGAAATTGTAAACATTTTTAATGTTATGTTTACATATACAGTAGAAGAAGCTTGAGCCGAATATTAGAGCGTGTTTTAAGAACAGAGAATAGTTTTATGTTATCTGCCAAAAAATAAATTTATTATTCATCATGATCAGATTTTAGATTTTAAACCGTTTAGATTCTAGACTGTTAAAAACAGAACATCTGTGCAGAAATATTCAGAAACAATCTCGTAAGAGATCTGGGCCCGGTTCCCCAAAACGTTCTTATTGCTAAGTAGTTCTTAACCTATTCCTTAACCTCTCTCTTAACCTTATGGCACAATTCAGGACACCTTCGTACGCTAAGTATATCTTCTGTAAGTCACAGTTTCGTAAGGTGGGTCTGGACCATTCGTATGCTCTCTCGTAGCGTTGTTAGAGCTCAAAACGCTAGTCACCGTCACTGTGCAGCAGTATTTTTTTTTTAATTTTGAGGTCAAACTATGGTATGTTGACAATATTGTAGCTCAACAATGATTTTATGTTATGGACATTTTAAGACTCATAATAAATTATGTTCGCAAAGGATACAGGCCTATTTATGAAGTTAACTTTATGTGGTTCAGAACTAATATGGTGGTAATTGGCCTAGGCTATTTTGTAATGTAATTAAAGCGAATTGGCAATCACTTTTGATAATGAAAATCCGGCAAACAATTTGGCTCTAAATGGCTAAGATCTATAAATGGGTAAGCATGGTGGTGTCCAGTAAGCGACCAACTATGGCAGTGATCCAACGTGTCCTTGTATTGAATCAAAGACGGAGCCGAGGTTTAGTCCATGTCAATTTTTTTATTCGGCAAAACTTAAGCCCTTTTGACATTTTGCCTTACGTGGCTATATATATAAAAAAAATCGCCTCCCAAGACAGCTCATTATGGAGCTGCTGGACCTTCTCAGACCTGCGCTAGGTCTAGTTTTTTTTTTTTTTTTTTGCTACAGAGAGCTTCATCGAGGTCGTGGGAGAGTGGACCATCTATAAGGGTGTGATCTCTGACCTGGTGGTAAGGTCCAGCAACACTTCAAGTTCCTCTGACGAGAAGTTTTGTGCCCTTTTTTTTACGTTGCTTCCCCAGCATATTCTGTATCTAACTCTCTCTCTCTGTTCATTGTAAATAGGTTGCTTTTTATTGAAAACATAACCAATGGCATTCAATACCGCATCTAACATAAGTAACTGCAGCTGCTTGCCAATCAATTCTGATTGTACATTACCATTAATATAAAAGTGTATTATATAATTTTTAGAAGTCGTTAAACCCATGTCAAGAAGCGGCACAAAGGGATAAAGAGGGAAGATTAGCGAGCGATACCCAGTTCGTCTAACCGTCATAACATATCGTGTGAACATATTACTGACCATTTGATCATTTAATTTATAGTCTATATTCTACTGATAACTTAAACTATGTTAAAATAAATGTTACTGTAAGAACGTGTTGTCTGTCTTAATGCTGTATTGCACCTTCGCGTGAAGTGGAAAATCGATTCATGAGCAATCGACGCCAACTAATTCAGCACCCTCACTTTGGACAGCGCTCTTGTAACGTCGGACGTAAGAGGCAGCGTGCTAAGAAGCTTCCTAAGGGACACTTCGGGGAACACACATTGGAACATAAACAACTTTGGTAAGATATATCTTTCGAGGTCTTCTTAGCACGCTAAGAGTGAGCGTTATCGGGGAACCGGCCCAAGTCAGTTTGCCATCTCTATGGACAGGTCTGTCCTAAAATGTTATTGTTTCATGTCAAACAGACATTATATTTCTGAATGTCTGTGACTCTTTATTCTTTTGATTTATAGGGCCATACATCATTCTAAATCCCTTTTGTTTATTGGCCTCAAGAGTGCACCAAAGTACTTGATTAGTAATGAGAGATGATATTAGATATTAGACCACTGGCACCAGCGTGAATTGTTTTCTGAAATTTGTCACCAGCTTTTGACTAAACATGATGTTTCTTCATTTACTAAAGGTTTGCGTGGTTCTTATCTTCCACTGCTAAACTAAAACAGAATTTTGTTTTTGTTTTTTGAAATACTCAAAGTTGCAAAAATACACTAAGCGGCATTAAAACAAGCGTGCTTGTGGCATTGGTTTCTATAAAAACACTTTTTGCACTAGGGGGGATGTTTTGAGTATTGAATATTAACATCAAGGAAAACTGTAGTCCTTATGGCATTAACCCCCTTAAAAATGCTTGTGCTGTACCTCAGCCCTACACAAATCATCAGCACAATGAAGTACAAGACCATTTAAGGAGATCACTCAACAATGAGATGCTAAAAACCCAAAACCCTTCACAAGCCATTAAAACCTATAACATTGCCTGTCTCCTGTATTCTTAAACCTACATAATGGTTGAAGAAGCTAAATGCAGGCTGACTAATAGGCTGTATCTCCTGTTCCAAACAGAAGCTCGATCCACCCAAGATAACCACAGGAGGAGGAATCCTGCACGTCGGCGATGTAGTGACAGACACCCTTCATATAAAAGTATTTTAGAACATAAAATAAACAGTACAAAGAAATGGAGCTCTCCCTAGCCAAATTTCATGTTGTTCAGCACATTTGGTCACTGTCATTAATTTGCCTATTCTAGAGAAAACGAAACCGCAAAAAAGTTTTGTGGTGAGCAGTTTTCACACTAGTGCTGTATGTCTGTTTAGGCCATTGGTTCAGACTTGTGTGCAGTACATTGTGTGTGGCATACAGTACATTAATGCGATAGGAGTCTAGGGTTATGATCTGCTGATGTTATCTCATCCACTTCCTGTTGTTAAGGTCTAAGGCCGTTCAGCTCTTCACGTCTCGATATGTTCTTGATTCTTCACGTGGGAACATTGCCAAACTTTGTTGAACTGTTTGAATGTTATAGATTGAGATGATAAGTGGAATGTCATTGTACCAACTCCCTGTTTCCTTTTTAGGGAACCAGACACTACACTGCAGATTTAGTTCAATTGTGGCTTGGCCATTTACAGTTGTTTTTAGAAAGATGTCTCTGATATGACTATGCAAATGAATGACAACATACAATGTTTTATTTTCTTTCCCTAACTCTTAATATAAGACAAGTAAATATATTGTGGATGCTTTTCCTAATATATATTTCTATAAATGTATGAGATGTATAAGGATAAGTTTTCTCTGAATGTAGGATCTCTGTCTCACATTGCATGTCATGTTAAGTGCTAAAGATAGATGCTCTCAGACTGAGTTCCCTCGAGCTTCTGCAGCTCCCTTGGTATATAATGCAACCCAGATACGGTCAAAGACTTTCTCCACTTTGTGAAAACCTCTGATGATTCATTCAATTCCTAAGACAGTGTGACACCTCAGGAATTATTTATGGCTTATAGAGGACAAGTGTGAAAGCATCATGGATTTCACTTGAGGGGATAAGCCTTCAATACCACTCTAGAGCTTAAGCAGTTAAAACAATAGTGTTGTTCTATGGTCAAATCTTGACAGTTTGTTTGACATTTTAGATCTAGAGAAAACAAGACATGATAGGGTATTGCATCTGAATAACAAATAATCTGAAAAACATCATAACTATTACTTTTTCTTCAAATACAGTTTATCGGACTATACATTGGTCACATAAAATTAGGCAAAAATCGGGCCTCCTACAATGTGTCAAAAATAATTAAATCAGTTCTGAAATCGCAACAAAATCTAAAACTGAACAATTTTTTTTTTTTTTTTTTTTTTTTTTTTTTTTTTTTTTGTGGGGTGTGATACAGCTCACTTCTGGCTTCTTTTTCATTCCAGTATATTCAGACAGATGAGACACTCTGATGTTGTTCACATTAATGCCCTGCTTAGTTTTATGTCAAAAGGAACCACAGCATGTGCATCGCCACATTGAAAACATGTCCATTCAAGGCAGCAGTGAGTTTGTATTCAAATTCAAAAGATTTGTACACAGTGATAAATCATGTCAATTGGTTTGAAATCGATCTTTGCGAATTCTAAAGGTGCTTCTTTTCAGAAATCAGTTCTCTAACATGATATAACACCAATCCAAACCGTCTTGGCTCACTGAGGGTGGGATGAAACTATTGTAGGATCACTAACCCTTTAGTCTGCCCTCACTCTGCAGTGTATTACGATCCAGTTTTCATTTTTTTCTTCATGTATTGGGGTCTAGTCAACCGTACCCTTCAATATTCTATAAATTTGGTGTCACCATCTTGTTTGAAACCTCCAGCATATCATACTTGTATATAAAGATTTGTCCATGAGATGGATTATTATACAAAACACTAATGTTTTTATCATGTTTAATAATTATAATTAGATAATGTGCAATAGTGCTAGAATAAAAGAATAGTGCTTAATATTAAAAAAATTTGTAACTCTGTATTACCGTTTCCTTTCTTTTTAAAAAAACAAAACAAAAGGAAGTTTAATGCTGCTGCTTCTACAATAGGAGAGCCTACAATTACTATATATATATATATATTAATATTAAAAGCAGTATTTCCTGGTTAACATTTCTTCATGAAACTGTTAATGTATATTAACAGTTATCAAACTGTTATATAACTGCTATATATATATATATATATATATATATATATAATTTTTTTATTTTATTTATTAAACATGTGCAAAGTGCACGGCAGTACTTACAGTACATTTCATCGCCTATAGTTCAGGTCAGATCGGACTATTCCAAGAAATACCAGCACACATTTCAAGGTAAGGGTCCACTCTTCAAAATGCATCCCACTTTTTAATCCAGAACAATGAAAAAACTAAAGGGGAACTAGGGGGAAAACTAAAGATTATCTTTTTAACAAATAGGTAACAAAGATTACGACTCAGGATTGTCTTCTCTTCCGGGTCTGTTGCGATTGAGTGCACGACATCCTCATTTTTTTTATTTTTGGACCAAAATGTATTTTCGATGCTTCAACAAATTCTAAGTGACCCTCTGATGTCACATGGACTACTTTGATGATGTTTTTCTTACCTTTCTGGACATGGACAGTATACCGCACACACAGGTTCAATGGAGGGACAGAAAGCTCTCGGACTAAATTAAAAATATCTTAAACTGTGTTCTGAAGATGAACGGAGGTCTCACGGGTTTGGAACGACATGAGGGTGAGTCATCAATGACAGAATTTTCATTTTTGGCTGAACTAACCCTTTAAGTGTCCACGCTAACAGTTTAAGAACATTTTTTAAAGACAAGATTACTCTGAATGAACATTTTGTTAACGTTACAAGAAGAACGTTTGTACTTTGAGAGAACCTTGCCAGAATGTTAGCCAAAGGTCTTAGAACATTCTCTGATAGCTGGGATATTTCAAGTCTAATAAAGTCATACATTAGTGAGTCTGACTTCAAAGACTGATTTCAACTCATAAGTCACTGAAAAGCTTTCCCTCGTGAGCCAATGGCACCAAGCCTGACTCAGCTCATTGGCATATGTGACACATATACTAATGAGATTTGAGACTCACATGTTTAAAATATCAAAGAACTGTTAATATTTATTTTGTGAATATTTGTGCATTTAAATCTCAGGAGAATGGTTCCTTTAAGTTATGTTAAATAAACGAAATAGCCGGGTGGGATCAGGTTCTTGTCAAAGTCTGTTGGAGACTAACTTGCTCCTGCAGACATGTCACTGACTTGTTTCAATAATTCACACACAACCAGCTGCCACACTCTGATTCTGTGCATTAAGCATTCCAGTTGTGTTAGTGCAATTGTGAGGAGCTTCACAATTCATGCGTGCAAAGAGCGTGCATTGTAGTTTAGCTCAGGCTTTCAAAAAGGAAGTTTGCATCTCATTTGTAGCTTTGACTAATCACTTTGGGGAGGACAATAGAGAGGTATTTTGGAGATTTGCTGTCCCCTTTCAGAGATGAGTAATGTGTTTCTCTCTTTGCATTGGTCTGTTGTTGACTAATCCTGTTTGTGATCATTTCATTTAGCTTCTAGCTCAAGGGGCAAGGTCCCTCTAACCCTTCGGTGTACTCCTAATAACAATAATTTTCTTAATCAGGATTATTATCTTGTTTTCTAGAAAGAAAATCAAAACATCCTCCAAAAAATATGTACTTGAAGCAAACTGAAGCATACTGTACCACTTCTTGGAGGTCAAAAAGCTCTCACCCTTCATGTAAGTCCACTTATCTCTGAACACAGACTCCCTTTAGGAAATCAGGATGAGCAGAGGACACAGTATTCCTCTTAAATCCTCGTTTATAATTGCATAAATGTTTAATTTTAACCCAATTTCATTTTGATTTGAAACAGACTCTCTCTGTACCAAAATGATAAATTCACCTTTTGATGAAACCCACAAAAGCTCATAAAAAGTTTAAGACAACCAGAACAAGATGTGTGACAAAATAACAGCTTTTTTAAGTGCAAAACAAGAACAACAGATAAGTAATTAAGGAATAATGTACAGTCAGCTGGCCATTATTGGTAAATAAACCTGACATTGTGATTTTGTATCACCCTCAAGGTGTTTATTGTGCCATACTGACTGTCTGTACAATATACTGTATCTCTTATTACACAACTACTTACTAAAGAAATTATTTATTTTATGTTACTTGTGTATTAGCAGGAAGCTTCTGCTAAGAAAATATGCAATGCAACACCATAGAAAACACTGGAACAATATTACAATTACAAAAAAAAAAAAATGTCTTCCTTGGTCTGGAATGTGTACACAGCTCAGTTTGACACTTGTATTACTCTTGTTTAATTGTATATTTCACTTTCTGTAATCAGTGCAGGGAAGTCCAGCTGATAAGTGGATTGCACTACACACAAGGTAGCTCAATTTCCCAAAATATAATAGAGACACACAAAACAGCTTAACAAAATTGGAAGCACAACTCAAAGGCACCCTGTGCTCTGTATCCCAGGCTCTGAGCCAGTTTCTTTCAACTGCAATTTCGACATTCAAAACGCAACAGCGTGTCCACTCTGCTGATAAACAAACATTCGCTTGGCTTGCAGCGAAATGATTGGAGGCTTTTCTTGGTATTTGATTGGCATGGTGCTGGCATACACAAGAGATTTCCCCAAGCGGAGAGTATAATGAGAGAACAACAATAAATATCTGCTCTACAGACAAAAACATGCCGACTTGACACTAGAGTGGTCCGAGGAGATGTGAAGTGTCACTAAAGACAATTAACAGCCATGGTAATAGTAGGGTGTTGGTGAGTTCTGACTCATTGCCAGTCTTAGACTTTTGGGGGCCCTGTGTAAAACTGTGTCGTAGGGGATGGGGATATGAGTGGTTAAGAACAATTGAATGAAATGCATTTGTCCGCGCTTCCCTCTGTCATGAATCGCGCTTGCAGAAAGAGCTTGAGAAACCCTGTCTCCTCCATGGCTCGGTATGCTTTCAACAAATTTTTTTAGTCTTGAGCAAGAATGCACAACATTCACATTACACGATTTGACTTGTTTTCTACGTAGAAAGGGTGACAGGGCATCACATTAAAACAAATAATCATTCATGTTTTTATAACTGCTGGCCAAATTCAGCTTGTCTATTTTGCGTATAGGGAGGATCGGCTGTGGTCTGACTATAATGACATTGATGCTAGTATGACCTCTGCTTGATAAGTGATGTGTGCCAGCCGATTCCCATTCTCTACATGCTTTTTCACTGCTTCTATCCCTTGTGAATCCATTTGGGGTCATCCAAGGTCTGCATAAAAGAAGTATTAAGCAAGGTAATTTATGATATGAGCCTATGCCTTTTTACATAAGGCTGAGTCTATTAATCTCATGCCTCTCTAGGTTTTGGTTTCAGGGGAGGAGAAGTGGCAGAGGACATTTCCAAAAACAACAATACATAACCCAGATTTTGGGTGAAAGAGGCTGTGACTCATCATGAAACTTATTTCTGGGTTCTTGACCTCTATACTGCTGTAAAAATAAATGGATAGATCCAAATGCTTTGTAGATAGTTGGGGAGGCACTATAGCAGACCTTTTACTAGTAAAAAAAAGTCTGTGCGGTCTGTAAAGTACTTCAAAGAGGAATAAGAAAGGAAATAATGCATCCATTTATAATGGTTTACTCCAGCATAGCTGCCTGCACAAGTATAACAAAATTTAAAATGCCTAGTTGCTTATATGAAATGCAATTTGAAATCCTAAAAACAGTATTTTTGCATAATAGGGTTTAAACATTGGTGAGACAGCCATCAATATAAAAATAAATATTTCCATAATGCATGAGTCTTTTCTCCACAGGAAATATGAAGCTCAGTGTACAGTGTGCCAGGAGTGGCTTGGCTTACATTTACATTTTGTCGTTTTGCAGGTGCTTTTATTCAAAGCGACTTACAATTGGGGGATACGATAAGCGATTCTTCTTAAATTCTTCTTCTGAATGTTAATTACATTCATCATAACTGATTTGCTGGATGGCATCTGTAGGTGAGCGTTCTTTCATTCTTTCAGCAAATTGCTAAATTAACCGAGCAGGCAAAGCTTCATGGCTGGATTAATTTCTCAGTTTATAAAAGTTTTAATACTTGCTATGAATCTGGTTGCAGTGTTTATGAATACAATCATCTAAATCATCACATGATTATATAAAAATGTAAAAAGGTAAAAAGGAAGAAGACCGAACCACAAGGTCAAAAGCTGCAAACTATTTCACAATTATCTCCAACAGCCAAGAAGGATTCACATCTAAAATAATGCCCACTTCCCAGGCTTCAAACGTCAGTCAATGCATACTCTGTGTGTGTGTGTGTGTGTGTGTGTGTATATATATATATATATATATATATATATATATTTATATAATGTTTTTTTTTAAATCAAAGAGTATGCATTAACTGACGTTTGAAGCCTGGGAAGTGAGCAATATTTTAGATGTGTATCCTTGCTGTTGCAGATATTTGTGAAATAGTTTGCAGCTTTTGACCTTCTGCTTCAGTCATCTTCCTTTTTACTTTTGAAGACGTGCAAGCACTTATTTTTTAGATGCATGGAAAATCAAAAGTACACCTGACGATATCAGGGGCTTAGTGAGAACATTTATGGATCCATTTTAAATGACTAAATTTCAGGTCTGTTTTGAGTCAAATTACAGTGTTTGCTGCCTATTGAAACCACCACAGCCAGATGTATGGGTGCAAAATTCAGCAGTGGCAGGTTTTTTCTTAGCTTTTGCTACAGTATATCATATAATATATGGTTTGATTATTATTATTATTTTTATTATTATTATTTTTCATTTGGATGTTTTGATTATTTTATTTGAGAATGCATGAGCATCAAAGCTTTGCTGTGAACAAATGATATGCAAGTCTTCTTACAAGTCTACAGGGCAACAGCTCTGACTTTGTTTCAATTATAAATTTATTATTAAGTTAATATGTGGCTGGAATATATATTAGAGCTCTATTTAAGGTTGGGATTTGCTCTCAGGGATGCATGAAAATAAACCGTATTAAACTTTCAGATGCTGCTAGAGGGCAGTATGGTGTTAGGTTGTGCATACCACTCAGCTATTAATAATAAAATCGGGCATATCTATCTCTCTTTCACTTTGTCTCTCTCTTCCTTTTTGCTCCTTCCTTTAAGCCTATAGTGCAGGAAAAAGTGTTCCTATTTCTTTCAAGCTTTTCTATTCCGTGTTTTTGTGAACCTTTGAATAACCTGTTCAAAATGGTTCCTGTGAACAAACAAACAGTGATGAAAATAAAGGCTTAAAATGGCAAGGAGACGTGTTCACAGTCAGTATCCCACTGAGGTTTTGCTACAGATTAAGTTGATACATGAGTGCTGATCGAGAAGTGCCTTTAAGAGAGAAAACAAATCAGAGAAAATCTCTCAGAGACAAAGTGCAAATTAAGTCTTCGGTTTCTCAGAATTCCCCCCATGAGAAAACGGCGTGGGAATCTCTCATGTGTCTACTTCAGAGTTCTCAGAACTGTCACAGACTCTGCTCAGATTTGCAGACAAAATAGACATTTATTGTAAAAGGGATATTATCTGTGATAATATATCCAAATTGATTTTGTAGCTATTTTGAGAAGATTTTTTTAATGAAAAACACATTAAACTTAATTGTGATGTAATACACTGCAAAAAAAAAAAAGGTCCTACCTTAGTATTTTTGTCTCGTTTCTGGTACGGATATCTAAGCATTCATAAATTAAAATACATTAAGAAGCAAAATCACGTGAGATGGAAGTCTTGTTTTCTGAAGAAAAAAAAATGTCATTCGAACATTTTTGCTCCGTCATTTTTGTTCATTTTTGTTTCAGACACTCCCCCACCATCCTTTGTTCGGGCAAAAAGAAAATCCCGCCCCAAAACTAACACCATTGGTTGAGCCAGTGACATTATAGTCACTCAAATAAACAATTAAAATTCCATTTGGTTGTTGGTAGTGGTGCAGAAATGACATGCTTTACCTTTAAGTTGCATAAAAAATGCCTAACTGAGGATCTCCACTAAGTGGCAGTAACCTATGTCAGAGAAATGTCTTAGCAGTAAAGTTTTCCTCTGGGTGACTGTGGTGTCAGAGCACCAGAGAACGAGTGAATATGACACCATGGCTCAAACTAATTAGTAAGGGTCCTACAGAGGCACTAAAACCTCTCAGACCACAACGTAACTTTAGCCACGTCTTTGCTCATTCAATCACTGCTGAAGTGCAGGGTTAACGGTGTCTCCAGACTCTGTAGAACTTTAGAGTTGCATTTGAAAGACTGCTGTCAGCAGATGCGTTGTCCTGACACAAGGCAGAGTGAAACACTTCATCAAAGTCATAACAACATGTGACTCTCCTTGACATTCCATGTATCTAAGAACATTGTGTTCATAAGGTGATTTCCTGCTGTCAATCAACCCTGGCAAAGGCTGCAGCGGGCCAAGCACTTCTTCACCAGACAAGCGTCCACAAGGACAGTAAATCCTCGCTTAAGAGATGGATGTCATGTATTTATGTAGTGATTGAAAGGTTTGCTGATCTTTTAGATGTTGGATGTTTGGCACAGTTTTGCTAGCATATTACTTTCTGTACAGAAGTTTATTAAACAACATAAAATCAATCAGATGTTCAATAAACAACATAATTACAAGCAGCTTACATTTTAGACATTCTTTAATTTTGCTCCACACAAAACCAGTCTTAAGTTGCTGGGGTATATTTGTAGCAATGGCCAAAAAGTAATTGTATGGGTCAAAATCATTTATTTTTATTTTATGCCAAAAATCATTAGGATTTTAAGATCATGTTCCATGAAGATATTTGAATTTCCTACTGTAAATATATTAAAACTTCATTTTTGATTAGTAAAATGCATTACTAAGAACTTAATTTGAAAAACTTCAAAGACTTACATATTTTTATTTTGCACCCTCAGATTCCAGATTTTTCAAATAGTTGTATCTCGGCCAAATATTGTCCTATCCTAACAAACCATACATCAATGGAAAGCCTGTTTATTCAACAGATGATGTATTTTGAAAAATGTACCCTTATGACTGGTTTTGTGGTCCAGGGTCACAAACAGACATAGTGTGACGGTCACAGACGGACTCCAATTTGTCAGATCCCACATAGCCTTCATTGGCTGACATCAAATTGATATCAAAACCTTACAGTTTAGTGCAATTGGACCCATCAGTTGGCCATCATCAGTTACGGGACAAACCAACACCCAGACAAGAACCAGGCCTTGTCCTGCAATTACTCCCACATATCTGTTGATCAGTCTGTACACTGTTATTACAATAACAGACAATGACGCATATAATACCACTCAACTTTGCATTGATTTCTTGTTGTTCAGTTTATGACTCAACTGTCATTTTCTATTGCATATTGTATTCCTCCTACCTTTCCCATGTATCCCTTCCTGAGGTCCTCCAGATGTGATTTTACAGAAGCCACAGGAGACCAGCACAACATCTATTAATGTGAGAGTGGTTTTGGAGTCCAAGTAAAAACAGGCCCAAAATTTGACGATGATCTTTGGCCCTCAGAGACAGCAACAGCTAATTTGCTCGAGAGCAAAATAATTGACCTACAAATAATATTCTCTGAAACAAATGACAATCTAGTCTAAAATACTAGAACTGTGGATGGTGTTTTCCATATGCACCAGAGCATACTATCAACTAGCATTGCACATCTATATCTGAAAGGGCAAAAATACTCCAAACCTCATTTCCAGCCCTTTGAACTTTATTTACCAGCCGAGGCAATGTGCCATCAAATGAACCTGGCTATATTAAAGCCTGAGATCTGAATTCCTGAGGAGTCCAGATGACTCCATGCAGAGACATGAATATGCAATATTCATTTGGCTGGTTTTCCCCTTTTTTCTTGAATTGATGGAGTCTAATCCTAATGTCTTTTCTGATAAGCCCAGCGCCATTGATTGCAATGAGGTGACGTTGGCGTACTTCTGTATGAGTGGTCCGGCATTTGCTCTGACCTCTCTCCGGCTCATGGTCCCCCATTAATTGAAATGGTGCCGGGGCACATTTGGATGGACTTATTGCATGATGAAGGAGGCCGGCATTAATTTTGCTCATGTGTTAACTCAACATCAGATCACACCAACTGCCACATGAATACTAACACTGTATGCTAATTGCAGTGGAGAGCTTTTAGCTCCTTTATAGTCACAAAAACAAAATGCATATGCAACCCCCAGCCCTCGCAAAAACAAACCCCGTATATTAACACTAGTAATTTTTATTTTATTTTTAACGCGCAGGTTTAACATTAAGCTAGTTAGTATGCTGAATCTTAATGATCTTGCATGCATGTTATATTTGGGGCAAAATAATAATTACAAAATAATAATAATAAATGACCTCATAATTTGTAATGAAAACACAATCTTCCAGTGAAAACATACCGATGATGTTTGCCAGGCTTCTCCAATCATTTTGTTAGCTTAAAACTACCCATTTTTGTATTAATGACCAAGCTCAAATTCAAATATGCCTGAATCCAATAAATACCTGATGGATAGAATCAATTCCTCAACCTACATTTTTTAAAAAAAAATCTTGTATACGTTTCATGTGAATGTACATCATAATATCTGTTATATCATGACTTTAATTTGCAATGAACCTAACAATGAAAATGACATTTTAATTTTAGCATCTATTAATTTAGGTTAATATTAATTTATGTACATACTGATATATATATATATATATATATATATATATATATATATATATATATATATATATATATATATATATATATATATATATATATTTACATTTACATTTACATTTAAAATTGTTTACATTTATACTAGTCTATTTATAAACAAGATAGAATTAAAAATGAACAATAGTATATTTCTTAATTACCTTATACTATTAAATGTTGTGAAAAATAATTTGTTAGTTCATGATACATTATGCATTAATTGTTTTTGCTCACCTTTCCCATGAGAAATGTTTTTGATAGAAATGGTCTTTGAAAAAAAAAAGAGACAATGTATTACTCCATAACACAACAGATCCAGTAAAAATGTGGGAGTAAGCTGTGTAAAGTTCATTCTAAATCCATGCCATCTCAACATCCTTCAGCTCTAATCATAAACAAGTTCTGAATGTGGAATCCTTTTTATAAGGGTAACATATCTTTGTAAAAAAAAAAAAAAATTGAACAAGGCTGGCTTTCTTCAATAAAAGTGCTGAAAACTCCCAGGTATGCATTAAGTACCCACTGAGAATAGTCTTTCAGGGTATTATTTAAAGGGATGACCTTTGGGTTAAACAACATGCCATCATTAAAGGACTTGTCAAAGTGTGGTACACCCACTTCGGCCAGTCCTGATTATTCCTGCCTGTCAAGACTCGGTCTATGCTTATTATATGAAATCAACACTGCAAAATGTTTATCTTGGAACACCAAAGTGGAAAAAATGTTGATGACATCGCTAACAGGAACTTTGACGGAAGGAAAAGCTTAATCGCCTCTGTCAAAAACAAAAAAAAAACATTTACCTTAAACCTGTTTGCTTGATTTCATTTTGAGAGCAGCTTGATATGGTACGTACATTATGTTCTGTGTTTCATTATTAATTCTCTTTATTTGGAGACACAGAAACACAAACGTGTAATACAAATCCCCATGTGTGGCAATCTTCTGTCCGCTTGTTGAATGAATGAGCTCAGGTAATAGCTCATTAGTCATTCACAAATATCACAAGCAAGCACACACATTTCCAGAGTGCCTCCTCACAATGCATTTCCCCCCAACCAATCTCTCTCTCCCCCTCCCCCTCCTTTCCTCTCCCCTCCCACTCTATGCTAGTGTGTGAGTAGCTCTCTCTCTTTCTAGCTCACAGGCACGCACTCTCAGTGGAGGAGAGGGTTTCAAAATCCAGCTGTAGCTCAAAGTGATCGCCTCCTTGGGCATATCCATCTAAGAGGATTGTGCCCTTTTCCCCCTCGTATCACTTTTTTTGTTGTTCTGAAACTGTAGGATTTTTCTTATCTGCACTCAGGTTTGGAATATAGTGATTGTTCTGCTGAAAACAACTGAAGTTGTTTACATGACTGAAGCACCTGCCTATGACTAATTTGCGTTTTTTTGTACTGAGGTGATCTGTGTGTCCTGACAAACATGACACAGCTTAAGTAATTTATTTTTGGTCTACTGGAATGGTTTCATTTTGCCATTCAAGGGATTCTTGCTGACAGCGTGGTAGGAATCCAGGAGTAAACTCTATGGAGAAATCATGAGCTGGACTCATTACAAATGCTAAACTTCTGTCTGCTTGGAGCTACGCCATCTGAGGAATCCAATCAAGGTAAAGCATTATTTTTGCTTCTTGTATTTGGTCACTTATATGAAATGATTTAACCAATATGGTAGTTCATTATTTTGAGGGTGTAGGATCTAGCTTTAAATATTTTGTTGATGCTTAAGCATTAGTAATTTGATAGAAGTAGTTAATTAAAATCAGCTGACTTTAAAGCTATTACATCAAGTAGTGAGAAAGTTAATCCACCTCTCATTGATAGGAGTGCTGATTTTCTTGGCAGAATTTATGGCACACTAAAAAATTTTGACCTTACATGTACCACAGGTTAAAACATAGTTTATTAAAAACACCTAATATGCCCCACAAGTTATAAAACAGTTTTTTATTATTCAATTTATAATTTTATAGTATAGTCATAACATAAAACGAATTTAAGATTGACCTTTGAATTGACCGGTATCGTAGATTAAAATCACTGAAGAAAATCTTTATTTCATTCATAATTACAAAATAAGTCTGTAAGTGAAACCACTTCCTGTTCAATAACTATTTGACCACTTTTTTTACCATTAATTCCTCTGTAGAGATGACCACTGTGTCAATGGAGCCCATAGTGGCGATGGTGGAGAAGGTTTCCAACGTCACTGAGCTTCCAGTAGAAGCTTCTACTAAAGACATGGCTGCCACCTTCACCATTGGCACCATCCTGTCCCTAATGTGTCTGGTGGGTGTGTCTGGAAATATCTACACGCTCGTGGTCATGTGCCACTCCATGCGCTCGGCAGCCTCTATGTACATCTACATCATCAACCTGGCACTAGCTGATCTGCTTTACTTACTCACGATTCCATTTGTGGTGTGCACGCATTTCCTGAAGGGCTGGTATTTTGGAGATGCCGGATGTCGGATCCTCATCAGCATGGACTTCCTTACAATGCATGCAAGCATTTTCACCCTTACTGTCATGAGCACAGAACGTTATTTTGCTGTCCTCAAACCTCTGGATACAGTCAAACGCTCGAAGAGTTACAGAAAAGCAATCGCTCTCTTGGTGTGGACGGCCTCACTGATTCTCACCTTGCCCATGATTATCAGCGTCCAGCTGATGACGGAAAGCTCCAAGCCGATGTGTCAACCCACTCTGAGCCCTCTCTCATATAAAATCTACATCTCCTTTCTCTTTGGCACCAGTATTGTAGCTCCAGGGGTGATAATCGGGTACCTATACACACGCCTGGCACGAACCTACTGGATTTCCCAAACTGAGACTTTCAAGCAGACCAAGAAGCTCCCAAACCAGAAGGTCTTGTATCTTATCTTCACTATTGTGCTTCTGTTCTGGGCCTGCTTTCTGCCTTTCTGGATCTGGCAGCTTCTAGGTCAGTTTAAGCCCGAGCTGGATCTCTCCACCAAGGCCAAGCGAAACATTAACTATCTGACCACCTGTCTGACCTACAGCAACAGCTGCATCAATCCATTCCTCTACACCCTGCTGACCAAGAACTACAAGGAGTACCTCCGTAAAAGACAGAGGACGTGGACAGCTGGCAGCTACCTCAACCGACGGAGTCGCTTCCAGCGGTCGCCGCGTCGCTCCTTGTCCTCCAGCAGTCAGCATTGCACCGATAGCTTTGTGCTCGCTCAAACCTCTAGCATCAACAACAGTAGCCTCTAAGGTAGGTTGTTGACCTTGTCTTTTTGGCCTTCTATCATAACTTCATGCTATTTTCCAGACAGTCTGAGTCAGTGTGAAAGAAAAAGATCCTGTCTGAATAAAACCAAATCTTTTCCAGTTTACCTTCATCTTCGCTCAGTCCAGCGGTTCTGTTTTGAATCAACCTTTGCCAGACTGTTTTAGGTTTGCGGTCTTGGGTCTGATTTTCGGACCGCTCTTGTCTCTGCAAAGGGCTACAGCTGATATATGAGAACTTGAAATGCTTGACAGATTGCTTATTGTGCTCATTAAATAGCCTTAATGTTCAAAATACACACACAGTATAAATAGGCAGGTGCACTGGAGAGACATTCAAAAATGTAATGCATTTTAAAGGTGACACTTTACCGCTTCATGAATCAACCTTTTATTTGATTGTATGACAATCTTTGATTTATTTATTTACTAGAATGGATGTTATGCTTGCAAATGATGACATATTTAAGTAGATCAGACATTTGATTAAAATAAATTTATTTCTGAAACATAACTATGATTTAACTTTCGAGATTTGTTCAAAATTGGTTGATAGATAATTGTTATAGTGCAACTGCTGGTGCAGGTAAAATAGGCCAGATGATAATTAGGTTCCTCTGATTGGATCTCAGCACCAAATTATCTCCAATCAGCAGAACTGATACCTGAATGCCTGCATGGTACGAATGACAGTAGACTGAAAGAGTAAAGTTCTAACAAGGTGGGGATAGGCTACAAGCATGGTTGAGTTAGGAAGAAAATGTGCTTACATTATCAACAATGAATTACTCACAGTATCTTTCTACAATAAGTCTGTCTGGGATCACTCAGGACAACAAAACTCCCCCCAGATTAGAACTTGATCTTATCATAAAATTAATTTAACATTTCCCAGCAAATTACTAAATTAAAAACAGAATGGAGAAAGGAAAGTGAAAAAAAAAAGAGTATACAAACACTCATTATATTATATACATTAATTCTCTGATCCAATTCGTGTTTCAGTTTGACTCATTCAGCTTTCAATTACCTTATTTTTCGGACTACAAGTCGCACCTGAGTATAAGTCGCATCTGTCCAAAAATACGTCATGATGAGGAAAAAAACATATATAAGTCGCACTGGACTATAAATCGCATTTAATTAGAACCAAGAGAAAACATTACCGTCTCCAGCCACGAGAGGGCGCTCTATGCTGCTCAGTGTAGGCTACAGGAGCACTGAGCAGCATAGAGCGCCCTCTCACGGCTGGAGACGGTAATGTTTTCTCGGTAATGTTATCCATTTCTCTCGGTTAAGTCGCATCTGACTATAAAAAAATAATAAAATAACATAAAATCATCATGTTTATGAATAATTTAATTTCAAAGTGCACTCTCTAATTAGTTAATAATTATTTAGACAGACTTCTGAGCACGAGACAACCTTAATCTTAATGTAGACAGTCATAAAATCTACATAGTTGCTATTAAACAGAATATATCTATATATATATATTAGTGCTGTCAAAATTAGCGCGTTAACGCATTCGATTAATTTGAAATATTTAACACGTAAAAAAAAAATAACGCAATTAACGCGGTTGCAGTTTTTTTTATTTCCAGTTGTGGCCTATGTGTGTTCAACGTGCAAAGAAATATGGATAAGACCAAGGAAGGACTTTTAGACGGAAAGTTTCAGTATAAAACTCTGCCGGATTACTCTTCAGTCTGCCACAAGAAACATTACTCTTCATTTAGTCTGCCACAAGAAACAGCAACATTAAAATAATGAACTCAAATGTCATTGTTTAAAAAAAAAAAAAAAAACAATGACTGTAACAGTGCGTAAATCAGACCTTTCTGTAACGCTAACGTTAATAAGCTTAAACGAAAATGACGAAATAATTGTGTAGCGGAGTATTTTTTGTACACAGTGCCGCGAACTGTCAATCACTCCTGTACGCGTGCATCACTGTCCTCCTCAGCTGCAGCAACTTGTGCTCTCTCTCTTCATCAAGCTTTAAAACAAAAAGGGGACAAAAAGATCATATTGTCTTTGTGCATAGGCTATAGATTAATTAGATACATGAATATCTAAATTTGTGCCTTGCCATCTACGGTATTTTTTTAGAACTTAGAAAAAAGATGCTGCAGCCAATGAACAGCCAGCGGGGGCTGCAGGACGACTCAACCTCCGCAGACAGTTTTTAATGTTTATCAGACAATAAATACTCAAGATTTTGCTTTAGTATAACTCACAACGAGTTTCACACACCTTCTCCGGCCACGTTGAGTTGTTGACACTTAACAGTGGGAAAAGCGACACATGCGCTATTCACTTGTATAACTTAAGGGTGAATGGGTAATGTAGTTTCTGCTCTGGGTGGGATGAATTAGGAAGCTTGCATTGTGAAGGGCGCTCTGAAAATCGGCAGTGCAGGTAAAAGATTAAAACCTCTATTAAAACAGATGTCCAAATGAGCGTACCGGTACGCTAAAAGCACGTTCTGGGCGCACGGAGAGGTGGCGGTACGCTCAAGAGCTATATTTGGAAGTGGCGGTACTGAGTACCGGTGTGTACCGGCCCACTTAAAGCACTGGCAATGACTATACTCTGGAATTTTTTTGCAGTCCACTTAGAATTCAAAATGTTTTTTATTGGCATTGATTGTTTTGAAATTCAAATGGTACTTACATGCCTGTGTTTTTATTTCTGTAATAAATATGGCTTTCAAGCCAACAGTTAATTTGGAGGATATTGATGGTTTATTGCAGGTATGTTGTTTACATGAGAAAATCTGTGTTACAAGTTAAACAAAAATTCCAATAAACAATCATATTTTGAATTTAAATAATTTCTTTGTCTTGAGTTTACATTAATTATTTACATTTTACATTTACATATCCAAAAAGTTTCAGTCTTTTAATTGCGATTAAATTAAAAAAAAAATTGTGCGATTAATTAGTTAATTTTTTTTAATCGATTGACAGCACTAATATATATATAAAGCTACATAAGGTTTATCCACAGTGAGAAATATTTCCTGAGAGTGTTAGAATGCCACTGCAGCCTGATACTGTGATGAAAATATATATATATTTTTTTCCAAGAGCTGTAAATAAAAAAGCTTTCTAAAAAAAACATAAATACTGAAACTACTGGAATGATAGTTTGGTAGTTTAAAAAAAGTCAGATTTCATGTCTAGAAAGAAATAAAGAAAAAACTAAGTAACAAAGAAACAAGTTCATTCAATTGAAAGCTGAACAAGAAAGTTTCAAACTGTCAATTCAATCACTGCCATATCATCACTTCCAGTCTCCAAAGATTATGCAGGTTATTGTTTCTTTTTCTTTTCTTTTTTTTCATCTCGATGTCGCATTATGCTTCCATTGTCTGACTTCAGAGCACTGAGAGAGGAAATCAGTCAGCACAGCAATGGAACAATTCTTCTGAGGTCTTTCCTCTTGGGTGGATTTTGACAATCTTTCTTTGGCGGGCCACATGACCCATATTTAAGAAGTGATGGGCATTGCCAGAAAGAAAACCTGTGTATCCCTGCGACTCTAAAAATAACCTGTCCTCTACAACAGCCTCTGCACACAGTCCTGCAATGTCTCTGTTTGGTGCAGACACTAAATCAACATTACATGAAATGATTACTCTTTCCCTGAGCTTTAAATATTGATTCACCAACATTGAGGAAGTTATTGCTATAATTAGGTGGATATAACAAACATTATTATTGTTGTTAAAATTATTTAAGCATGTGAAGTATAATTCCGAATTCACTATGAGTGAATTATTTTGTTATAATTTGAAAATCTAATTTAAAAATGGGGGGAGAATGGATGGAAATGGCTAATAAATGTAACAATTAATTGCACAGAAACCACAAGTAGCACAACGAATTGCCACTGTGCCAAACAACTAAATGGTGAAGGTCAGCATTTACATTTTCTATTTTTTTGCATACTAAATTTAGCTACATGAATAGCCAGTGCCGGTAGCATGCATTTACCTGAATTTGCATCCATATTATCTTTTACTTAAGGGCCTAGGAAATAACTGAACAAAAGAAACATTTGGCATTCAAATAAAAAAGATGCATGAAAACACAACAAAGTTTCCTTAACACAAAATTAGATTAAAGTCATTGGGTTCAATCTGGACACCAATCTGTCACTTCGTTAAAGACCTTATTTGTCTAGACAGTGGGTTTTTTCATCTGGTTCTGATCCAGTAAGGATCCAAATCAATACATCTCATATATTCCAGGACCTTTTCCAGACCATCTTGTGCCTAGCATGAGATACTCCTGAAAGAACAATTGTTCGATGATAAACTGTTATGATCTTTCTAATCCAAAAGTAAGAAGAATTGCACACATATTTTCATCAAACTATAAAAATAACCCTGGCGTGTTTCAGTAATCAGTGTTGTGCCTGCCTTATGAAAGCCGCAATCATGGATCAATAGATTTAAATTTGACATTGATAACACAGAATATGCACACTAATGTAAAAATGCAATGCAAAAAATTGGTGTAATTTGTTGCATTCTGGCTAAGAAGACTATTGGTAGCTCACATTTGCCAAAATATTTTGTAAACGAAAAATACAAGGGATGTGCAGAACTTAAAGTGCGTTCGGATTCTGTGGAAATATGCTGAGTTTTTCTTGCAGGATTAGTGATAACAGCTGTAGAGTAGAGATTGGGGTGAGTGAAATACATGTGCAGTGGTTCCATAAATGTTTGAATGTTTAACTTTTATTTCTGGTAAACTTGAATGAGATTCTAATGCCATAGGCTGTAATGAGAAAAAAAAAAAGCAGAGAAACAGGTTAGAGAAAATAAGAATCAGCTGGTCATGCATCAAAATCTATACTAAAAATATTATGTAAAGTTTTGACAATGCATTGTCAAATTCTGCCCCAGCTACAAATACATTGTGCATTATACATACACAGTTGAGCTGCCTATGATCTAATAAACAACTGCTAGTGTAAACATTGTGCTATGCAAGATATGTCAGGATTGCTTTGTATTTGTTTTCTATATATGAAACCGTTTCATAATTTTGTATTTCGAGTTAAAAAATATTAATCAAGAAATATAACTATACTACTTTTAAAAAGTATTTCATTACAGCAAGAACAACAACAATATTATTATTTTCTTTTATTTCATATAACAAGAGTAAAAATATTATTTATAATATGAAAAATACGTAATAAATATTTATTGCTCTTCCCTCCCTTGCTTTCAAACATTAAACAGTAGAGCTTTTATTTAGGTGGAAAACTGCAGGGAAAAGGCTTTTTCTTTTGTTGAAAACAAATTTACAAACCGAACTGTTTGTTCGCAGTCATGCGCTCACATGCAAAGTTTACAAGAAACATGCAGCGCATCAGATTACATATTTTTTATAATTACATATAATTATAATTATTATTATAAATTATAATTCTTTGCAATTTGATAATTAAACCATTTTGCATTCTCAACCATTTTTAGAATTAATTAAAAAAGTTACCAGCCAACTAAGTTAGAGGCCATTAAGCATTTCATTTGATTCTTTTCAATCGTTTTTTTATGCAAACGTAATCTCAGCCTCAGACGTCACGCCCACAGACCGTTGGCTAAACGTCTGATGCATATGGGACACAAAAGTGGAAACACTTCAGGAGTGTTATCAAATTGTTTGAATTCTACAGGATTTGCGTGAGACGTGTCGCAATTTTTAACATTTCACCTCTATTCTCTATTACGCATTTAGCAGAAACTTTTATCCAAAGCAACTTACATTGCATTCAAGCTAATATTTTTTTCCTAACATGTGTTCCCTGGGACTCGAACCCCCAACCTTGCACTTGCTAAAACAATGCTCTACCACTTGAGCTACGGGAACACCTGGAAAAAAAGATACCGTTTCGCCAAACCCCCTGATGACAGAAGAAAGCCACTGTGTTTAGAACTGTGATGAGGAGCGCTTATCAGGATCAACTAAATGCTTGATTTTCAAAAGTATTTGAAATATTTCAAGTTTGCGGCATAGAATCTTTAAAATATGTCTGAGAGTTTTACACACCGGTCCATTATTGTGGTAACATTTCCACACCCCGAAACTTGACGCTGAACAAAACTAACTGTGATTGGTTGTTTGACATGTTGGTCAAATGGCCTCATGGGCGGGCCTTGGCCAATAAAAATTTGCCATGAATTCCAGACCTGGCTACACGAGACTAATGCAAACGTGCTAGATGGATGTGTTTGACCAATGTGCTCTTGTCTGGCATCTTTTGTCTTGCTATGCAAATACAATGCTCTAGTTAAAATAAGGTCTGCTTTTTAATATATATATATTTTTAACCCCATTCCCCTGCCCCATCTCGTGTCTTTACATTTTCTGTGTGAATGACTTTCATTTATACTTGCATTTGCTGGGTGTTAATTTTAGATCCTGACTATAAAAAGATCCAATGTATTAATCTATGACTATGAGTAGGATACTGAGATGTCGATCACATTTATAGGGCCATTGATCCGAGCACTGTAAATGTGTCAGGGTTGCCCCTTACTGAGGACACTAGTAAATGTGGCTTTCTCTGATATTAGAGGGTCACAGAACAGCACAGTTCCATCACCCCATGTCACCCAGCAGGCTACCGCAGTATTTGTCTTGCAAGGCAAGGTGAATAAGCAAGGTCAGGCCATTACAGATAGTTGACACCGCCATCACTCAAGCAACACCTAGCTAGTTTTAATGCACACGCATGCGTTAATGACTTTTTGTGAAATAATCATTGCAGCTCAGATCCCTTCAGTCTTTATCCTGTCAAACTGTACAGGAAACCCACATTCTGTGCAAAAACGACCAGCTTCTTCCCATAACCCTTTAGTTCCTCCTTTTGCAAGAACTGGAAAGCATTGTTATGCAACTTAAGAAACATTCAAGACATCGTATCTTTTCGTCTATAAATTTATCCCCATTTTAGATGAAAAGAAACTATGGGTTTGTATTATTCTCTTGATTTTTCTGAAATCCACTGGAGGTTTGCAATCTTTCACTGAGAAGTTTTAGTGCTTTGCCAAGGCTTTGGCAATGTAAAACACCACCGCTGGATGATTGATGTTTTAATGGTACATTCTTGTTCTTGTTTTTCCCTGTGTTTTATGACGATGAATGATAAATGTGACTCGAGGGTGAGAGATTGCATTGTGTACTCTGTCTGAATCATATAGTTTTTTTCCATTAATTTACATTTACATCTATTAATTTTGCAGATGCTTTTATCCGAAGTGACTTACAGTTAAGAAATACAACAAGCAATGTATCATAAGATGGGAAGAGATACGTTTTCAGTTGTTTCTTTAAGACTGTGAGGGATTCGGCTATTCGGATGGAGTTAGGTAGGTCATTCCACCACAGGGTATGGTGAAAGAAAACGTACTTGAGACTGATTTTGTGCCTCTAGGATGGGACCGTCATCCAACGCTCATTTACCAACCAAAGACTTCTGAAAGCAGTGTGACATGGGCTCTCTTGGATTTATTGAAATCAAGACATGCTGCTGAATTCATCAATCAAAAAAAAGGAAAAAGATTAAGCTTGTTTAAGCTTGATGTTCTTCAGAGTACTAAGCCTTTGAGAGAAGGACATTACAATGAAAAGAGACAGATGAGAGAATGTGGATTACAAAGATCAACAAATGAGTCATTAGAAGTCAGAGAGACTCATTAATATGGATTATAACATTTCCCTTAGAATATACAGTCCTGTGAATGATAAAGAAGCGTATTCATTCTTAAAATGTCTATCTGAATGAAAGAAATATATATATACAAAATTTTGTTTGCAAAAGCCTATACAATCGATGAGAAAAGTCAGGACTGATAGTAATTAATAGCAGATGTTTAAAAAATAATGAGCAGATGTGATTCACCAGATTTACGCTTCAAAGATCCTCAGTGTTTTCATGAAAAATGCCGTTTCCATGTATTCACAACATCCGTTTTGATGCTGGACAGGGATCCCACGGAAGAAGATAATTAACACTGTCACTACTAAATCTACCCTCGGCTGTTGGAAAACACAAACATGAAGGCACGAGAAAAACAGTATATGACCTTCTGCCGGCTGAGAAAATGCCATATGTGATGAGCTGACAGATGCAAACCGTCTTAAAATCAGTTCCCTGGAGTTAAAGGCTAAAGTGGTTTTGATATATTTACTTCAGAGCTGACAAACAGCATGACATCACTTTGTGCTTTAAGAAAGAGAGTATCTACATTTTTATTCAATATTTGTTCAGTTTTAACTTCATTCTGGTAAATCTGAACATACTGTATGCTCATTTATATGTTAATTTCTTCTTCCCATACTCAAGCCCCCCCCCCCCCCCATAGTCTTTGAGGCTAAGATTGAAAAAGCTCTTGTTAGCTCACTTCACTCCTTGTACCTGTTCTAGTGTTTTTTTTTTTTTTTTTTTTAATTTGAGTTTGCTGAGAGTCCTTATAACATTCTTTAGGAATGATTTCCTGTATTAGACTAAACTGGTGTTTCTGACAGTGGTTAGAACAAAGTGTTCAATTCTGTGTACTTACACATTGCAAGGGTGTTTATACAAGGAAAATAAAAATACACATGGATACAGTGCGGTCAAAAACTCTGAGAGCAATAGTGTAATTTATTTTATTAGCATTTTTATTTATTATTATTATTTGCAGATTATAGAGTAATAGAAACTAGGAGGAATCTCTCTCTTTGTTAGCTAAGATGTGTGAGTTTCCCAATGCCTTGTGAAACACTCAATGAGGGACTGGATCACAGGGTCAACTGAACCACAGAGCATCAGCAACGGAGGCAAGGAAACAGCAACGCAGCTCCATCCCTCTGTATAGTGCATTCCTCAGGTGTAAAGCAATTAGAAAAAGGATACAGACAAGCGGGATGTATTTCTCACAGAAAGTAAATCAAATACTTCTTGGTTGTGCAAAATACGGTACACAAGGATGTACAAGGACACCGTGTGCTGACCCTGTGTTTGTTCGCCTTGTCTTTTCTGCAAGTGCATGGACATGTCTGTACAGTTCATTATGAAACAGTTCACAATACAGCTGATGCCCCTTGACCTTTCTATGTTGCAATGTCCTTTTACTCCCTTAAAGGAATAGTAAATCAAAACATTCTGCATCAGAAAATTCTGCATCATTTACTCATCCACATGTTGCTTGACTTGTGTAACTTATATAACTTTCTTTCTTCTGCAGAACATAAAAAATAAAGAAATAAAAGAATATATATATATATATATATATATATATATATATATATAAAAAATTTTCATCGTAAGTCAGTGGTAACCAAAATTATTTGGTTAGTAACATTCTAAAAAAAAATTACATATATGGATTTGGCAATCAAGGAACACATTTGAGCAGGTATTGCTTTCCTTGTTCTGTAATGAAAAAAAAAAAAAAAAAAAAAAAAAAAAAAAAAAAAAATATATATATATATATATATATATATATATATATATATATATATATAAACATTACATTATTTATTTTGATCTCTTTCTCCCTTTACAGTTTCCATGGTGCCCCTGAGAACTTTTGCAAACTTTGTGAGACTTCTTTTAACCAGAAATGAAATTCAAAAATAGATTTGGTTTGACCTTAAAAGTGCTGTAGGAGATTGTCAAATTCTGCCAGAGTTAGCCACCCCCATCAAATGTATATAATTGCATACCTTTCATCGCTTGTATCTTCATCATGTGTCTGGTTCGGACGCTCTGTGGGGCTGTCAGTGAGACACATTGATTCCTCAGGACACCAGTTTCTGTGGTACCTGTAAGGAGCTAGGGACATTTTATGTGTGGTGTTCCAAAAAGTCAATTTACAAAAAGTAAATGTATAAAAGTCTCAAGAGAAAAAGTGTCATTGCTATTTCTTAACAGGCACTATTTCCCCAATTGGCAACCTCTTAAAGCTTTCTGGAAGCTGAAAAATCTGCCTGATGGCTCAAGTAACTCACATTTACAAAACTTTACACACACTCATACCTCATAATTTAACCATAATCCTATCTTTGCCGTCCATGCTGTGAGTTTCTCTTTTCCCACCGATCAGAGCAGTAAAGCTGCAGCTTTCGGGGTTGTTTTGAATGGAGAGGAAGTCCTTGAAGGTGTAGCAGCTAAACTGTAGGTGAATCAGCAGGGTGAGCCAATAATTAGAGTTACTGTATGTGTAGAGTCCGGGAGGAGCGGAAAAAGGAAAACAGTGAGCTGGGACGATGCCGCAGTGCAAGCCCGAGGCAGGGAACACAGGATAGGGCAGGGCGTCTCTTAGGAGAGTTGTAGCTCCACAATTATTCCAGGTGCTGTGCTCTGAGTGGTTTTGTTGTTGTGATGCTCTGAGAGGAAGGGCATTGCTGCAGAGAGTATTCTCTCAGGTGTTAGAACCATTAAGGCAGCAGGAACTCATAGATGATATATGGTCTTGATGCACGGTCCAAGAAAGACAAGCAGCCTTTGTGTGACCTTCTCCCCTTGGAGATTCAGTGTTCGTGTTCTCTGTAGTTAACTTATCAACACATTGTCCTCTATAAAATGACTGTTGTTGCAGAACAAATCAGTGGTTTAATTGTTCTGGACTGCTCATTTGTGTTCGGGTAGAACAAAAGTGCAGCTTATCTCAGCTGGACGAGAATGAAAGGTTTTGCAGGTTAAATGGTTGAGATAATTTTACCCTATATTAAAATGTCTCATCTTTTTGGGCCCTAAATGTGGAAATTATAAGAGACCTGGTATATTATCTTGTGGGTGACTAATGGATCTGATGTATCTGTGCATGTGAGTGTGTGCCTGTACACCAGCCTTGAAATGGAAATTGGAAAAACAAATGCACTTTCACACTACCTCTGAATAACAGCTGTATGCTGTCCAAGCCACATTGTTCCTAAACTCATAATCACAGTGCAATAGAGATTATTTGTTGCACAGAGGGACTGAGGTTTTTTGTGATATTGCAAATTGTGATTTGCATGATACATCTAAAGGAACAATCGTGTCTGAACACACATTCACACTATAACTTCCTGTTAGATATCCCTTCACAGGATCCATGAGTTATCAGCCTAGCTTAGTATGACACTTCCGTATATGTTCATTGATCAGTAGATATTTCACTGCACTTATCATACAATTTATTTTCTTATTTTTTACATTTAAACATATTCAGGGCACTGTTCCGTGACAGTGTCCTGCTGTGCAATGTAACAAGCTAAACTTAATCTAAATCACTGTTATTATTTTTATATCACAAATTATTTAAAAAATTATAGTAAATATTTATATAATAATGAGGATATAGTAATTATAATATTAATTAAACATTTTGCCATATATATATATATATATTCTCATTCATATATATATATAAAGACCTAGAATATTAAAAGGGGGGGGGGGTGAAATGCTAATTTTCACTCAATCTCCTGTTAATCTTGAGTACCTATAGAGTAGTACTGCATCCTTCATATCTCCAAAAAGTCTTTAGTTTTATTATATTTATAAGAGAAAAATAGTCTGTGCTGATTTTTTTCGGAAAAACACGAGCCGCTGGAGGACCCTTTTTCGTTGGGATTGCATCATCCTTAAGAAATAAACGATACACAAATCGTCGTCAAACTGGGCCTTGTTTGTAAAACAAGCATCTTCGAAATGCAGGGGAACAAACACAAACACTTGCACAACTCCGTCGATGCTCTTTAAAAATAAACTCCGTCCACTGGTCCGTTAATGTTTTTTTTGGTAATCTGTGCAAGGTTGTCTTGCCCTCGCAACCAAAAACACACTTCTTTTGTGACATTTCGCTATCGCTCTGATCAGTGAATGTCTGTGCTCTCAGTGCTCTGCTATACGGGAGCGCACGCTCTTCTGGGAGAAGTGCCCTTAGGATCCATATAAGGAAATTCCGCTCCATCTAACGTCACACAGACCCATACTCGAAAAAAAAAAACTTTCCGAAACTTGTGACAAACCAGAAGTAAAAAAAATACTCTGGAACAAAAATACTCCTTCAAACGTACAAATTAATTTTTGAAACTTTGTCCATGTTTAGCATGGGAATCCAACTCTTTAACAGTGTAAAAAACTCAGTATGCATGAAATAGCATTTCACCACCCCTTTAAGCTTGATTGCAAGGTTGCTTATATGTTTTGCATAAATTGTCTATGCATACATTTTAGATGTCATTTGTCAACTACCCATTAAAACTGTATTTCTAAACATCTGCACCAGTCTATTTTAATAAATAAATGTGTCATTATTCTGTATTATGTAGATGCTCTACTTTGCACTAATATACACAATGTAGAAAAGGGAGAGTAATTCACTCTGTGGTAATGTCCTAAATAAAGGCACTGATTTAACAGCCTTTGATGAATGAGTTTGCAGACCTCACATAAGATTAGAAATATTTAGTGAGAGAGTTTCTTGATGGTCTGTGATTGTCTTTGATGGGGGAAAATAACCTAGAAAGAGGTGTCAAGCAGCTTTATAAAGGAATGTTGATTCTTGTGCCTTCTGGTTCAGATCATATTGCACGCTTATGCCATGTTCCTTGGAGACATGCTCTTAAATTCACAGCTGACTTTCTCCTCTCTGTTCAGACTCCCGCGGCACCCTAATAATCACTTACCCTTAACAAAATATATCACAACATAGCATAACACTAAAATTGCTTTCCTGAGGATTCCAGTGAATGCTATTACAGGGAAATTCAGAACAGTTGTCCCAGTTATGAGGCCTATTACTTAATTTGCTTAAGCCTGATTTATTCAATTACATGCTTGCATAAGTTAAATTGGAATTTTAGAAGTGAAGGAACCCTCTAATGCAAAGTTATGACGTGAAAAAAGAAGGGGAAAAATGTTGAATCTCAAATACATTTAAATAAAAAAATAAAATATTGTTCTTTTTAAATGTTATTTTTTTATCATGTGTGGGATTTCCTTTCCAGAACATTCCAGTTCATAGTAATCCTTACTTGCTTGGCACTAAGTCGATGTAATTTGGTACATAATAGTTATTACCTTCCATAAAACATCAGTATTTGAAATCTTTCCTGGGTGGTCTTGCATGTTCCATGTTTAAAACCTTTTTTGACTGCCTGGTCTTAAAGCATCTGACATTCTACTCCTCTTTAAAAATCAGTCACAAACTATTTTAATATGATTATTAGTTCCATAATGATTGTTTTGGAAATTGTTTTGGATTTCTATGTAATTCAGAAATGATTGCAACTGGCGACATCTCGAAAACTGCTTGACTAAGCCATTAAAAATGATATTGGGTCATGTCTTTCCCAATGAAAGAAAGTGATGGCCCAGACTGCTTCAGACAAGCTGTCACACTAGACTGCATGCAAGCTGTCCAAGAAGCAGGAATCTGTAATATTATGGGGCGCATAAGGTTAGATTGCTCAAGATTGCCAAGACTAAGATTAACCCTAAACTGAAAACATGTAAATACAAAGGCACAAACACTATGATTTGCAACTGGCTAAAAAAAAAAACATCAAATAAAGCACCATGTGTGAGTATCAGTGTGTGCCTAGCAGATGCAAAGCTTAAATCTGTTCAGAGTGGATATGAAATGGTGCATGAATTTTCCTAATTGGATCTTCCCTGGATTCCTACGGCAGAAGACAGCCAGCTAATACAACTCTGCTGAGGTACTCAACTGAAATTTAGCAGCATGTAGCTGATAAATTGCGTAATACTCTTAGCCCCATCTCAATTTTAAATGCATATTAAACCCTGCATTTTCTATTTGATTATGTGGATTACAAAAGAGAATATAGTCAAGTTATTCATTTATTTTTTATTAGGATAAAACACTATAGATAAATGTTTATCATATGTCTTAAAACAAGTCCTTATCTGTTCATAAAATACAAATATACTCTCAATCAGGCTTCAGGGAACACCAACCCTATTTATTTATTTATTTATTTATTTAAAAATGGTTTATAAAATACAAATAAGCATTTGAAGATTTAAACTCCAATACAAATGATTCTTTAACGGATGTGGAATGTCTGTTTGTCCAATGCAAAAGAAAATGGGGATCAAACTTTTAAATACCAATATACCACATACAGTAAATGTGGGATAAAGATAATAATCATGTGGTCTAGCTAGTTTTCTGAACTGATTCAGTTTGTCTGGGTGAAAATAAATTTCTTGCAATTGCAGTCTCTCATTTTTTTTTTTTTTTTTTTTTTTTTTTGTCTGATAGAAAGATATCAGATGAAATGACTGGTGACTTAGATGTTCCTTTTGGAGACAGCATAAGTAATGATGAGAAAACTACTTTTTTTGTTGTTTAGAAAATGACTGATCATTTCGCTGGATAAGACCTTTATTCCTCTGCTGGGATCATTTAGAGCCCTTTGAAGCTGTATTGAAATGGCAATTGGGACCTTCAGCCCATTGGCCACCATTCAAGTCCATTATATGGAGAAAAATCCTGGAACGTTTTCCTCAAAAAACTTAATTTCTTCTTGACTGAAGACATAAAGACATGAGCATCTTTGATGACATGGAGGTGAGTAAATTATCAGGACTTTCTTTTATTCTGGTAGTGAACTAATCATTTAAATCCCAAAATCTTAATTGGATGTTTAAATTGTAATATTTAAAAAAAGGAACCAGTACTTTAGAAATAAAAAAATATATATTAAGAAGAGCTGCAAAATTACCTTTTGTAGATATACTAAATGTCTTCATATGCACAAGTACATGGAAAAATATGCTGTTAAATAGTGGCATACTGTTGCTGGTCGACATCTCACATAATGCATTGCAAAAAACAGTTACAGTTATATGAAAAAAAAATAATTTTACTGTTAAATTTCCATGTAAATTTACAGGATTAGAGCACTATACGGTGTCTAATTCATTATCTTACATTTCAGAAGAGTGCTTGGCTGTTGCCCTTGTAAACTTTATATTCCCTTTGGTTAGTGATGGGTCGTTTTTGAATGATTAATTAATTTTGAACGAATCTTTAATGTGACTCGGGAAGAATGAGTCATCTCGGTGAGTGAAAAAATATGCAAAATTTTATAGGTTCAATACTGGAATTAGTCTATGGGGCTTATGGGACAGTCACTTGATGAAGGAATGACTCAAACCCGAAGACTCTTGAAATGAACTAAGCAATTCTTTTTCTTCCTGGAAGTGCATGAGGAGCTCACCAGGTCGTGGATGGCACCTTTTACTGGCAGAAACCGGCCTGCTGGCTTCTCCTCCCTCTCCACCTTCGACGGTGGTGCAGCAAAGGGGTATTCAGCTTGCAGGGAAGATGTTTCTGCCTTACACGCTATGGCGTTACTTCAGGTGCACCAGGCCAAGGCACTGAAGAACCTGGACGAGGGTGGTCATGATCCGGCAATTCTGAAAGAGCTCTGAACCACCGCTGACCACGCGCTCGGAATGACAAAGGTCACCGTGAGTTCTCTGGGTCATGTGATGTCCGGCTCTTGTTCCTCTTAGAGAGCAGGGGGGTTCGCATTCTCAACTATCTCAATGATTGGCTTATACTAGCACACTCTTGGAATCAGTTGTGTGAGAACAGGGACCTGGTGCTCCGGCACCTAAGGCTGTTGGGACTTCGGGTCAACTGGGAAAAGAGCAGATTCTCCCCAACGCAGAGGATCTCTTTTCTCGGTTTCGGAGTTGGATTCGGTCGAATAGACAGCACGCCTCACAGAGGAATGTGCACGGTCAGTGCTGACCTGCTTGAATTTGTTCAAGGGCAGGACAGCGGTGCCAATGAAAGCTCCTGGGGCATATGGCAGCTGCAGCGGCACTTACACCACTAGGGTTATTGCATATGAGGCCCGTGGTGGGCCTGGCAGAACAACACTCACCGGGTCTAAGTTACACCACCCTTTCACCAAGCCTTCATCCTGTGGTCAGATCTTACATTTCTCTGGGCAGGATTACACCTGGAATGGATCTCCAGGCATGCTGTGGTTTATAGGGATGCTTCGACCATCGGCTGGGGTGCCACATACAATGGGCACTCCATGTCGGGGGTATGGATAGGCTCCTGTTTGCACTGGTATATCAATTGCCTAGAGTTGTTAGTAGTCCACCTTGCCTTTAACCATCTCAAAGGGCGCTTATGAGACAAGCACGTGCTGGTTGGAATGGACAACACAGTGACCATTGTGTACATCAACCGCAAAATGGTCTTTGCTCCCGTTGGATTGTCGCAACTCGCCCGCCACCTCCACTCTTTCCAGAAATTAATTTACGCTGGATTAACATCTGTTGATTTAAAAGTAGTTTATAAGGAATGTCTGTGAAGAGCTTCCGTCTAAAGTGAGATTGCTCATTTTGAAAGATAATCACGCTGTCCAATTTAATATGTCTGTCTTTAATAAATCTGTATACACTTGTTTAACTGACTTTTAACATGTAGTTCAGTTGTGAGGACGGTCATGGTTCAAAAGAGACATTCACAGGCAAGAATAATCAAGAATCTGGAAGGTCTGAACATGGTTTATCTTATCTAACCTCATTAATAAATGACTTTTGGACTGGCTGCTCTTCAATTAGAACCACATTCAGTGGTTCTGCAATGTTAATTACAGATTCGCTCTTTCGGTGATGCTAAGATACTGCCTGTTCTTTCCTGCATCCTTGGTAACTATTCAGAGCACCTTTGGTATGAATACAGCATATATATATATATAATATTTTTTATTTTTTTTTTTATGGAGAGATTTAAAATAAAGTGTGTGTTTCTGGGTTTCCTCAAAGGTACTGCAATGCAGATGCTAAAACAGCTTGAAAGTTTTAACTTGTCATGGAACAAGTGTGTGGGGGAAAATCTGAAGCAATTTCTGGAGCCTTTGTCACCTGATTGCAAACTACAGGAACTCAGACTGAGCAGCTGTAATTTAACCACTGAAGATGTGCTACAGCTAGGTCAGTTCTGGTCAAAGGATGCTCAGTTAATTACATTAATGCTGGAATACATGACACCAGTACTTTAAACATCCATCTGATGACACTTTTGCAAACTGTTGTAATCTTGCAGAATCCGCTTGCCAGCGTGGAGTTCTGTCCCATCTAAAACAGCTGGATTTGTCTTATAATGGCAGTGTTGGGGATGGTGGTTGGATGGCTCTTTTTGGAAAGGCTGCTGCTCTAAAGGGACTGGAGGAGCTGGATGTCAGCCTGCGACCTTCTGCGTCTCTCTCTGTTTCTCCCTGGCTGCCCGCCTTGTTGGAGGCCCTTCCGCATCTCTCGTCCCTCACCCATCTGTCTCTGCAGCACTGGGCTCTGAGTTCAGCTGAGAGAGAGAAGCTGGAAAAAATACTTTGCAAGAAGAATGTCATTCTGGAGTGTGACAAGCTGGCCACGGCCAGGCCGAAGGCAGCAGGTTAATGAGAAGCATTTCATCCACTTCGAAAGTTACTGAAGCTTCAAAGATGTTACTGACAATGTGTTGATTGAAAAGCATTCAACAAATACGTACTTTCCTTTGACCCATTTTCTTTTTTTAAACATGTTTTTATTTTATTTTATATCACACAACTGATCATAAAAAAAGAAGATGTTTTATTATCAATTTTTATTATCAAAAGTTACTTAGATCTGCATGAAGATTCATACATTTTCATTTGTTGGTTGAATATAGCTTCAAGTGTTGATTGTTTGCACTACAGTAGAGATTATTCTTGTTGGACAAGTATTTGGATTTACACTTTATTTTATTCATTTGCTTCTTTTACATAAAACATTTACATAAAACAAAAAGAGTGTTTTTGACTGAACTTGCTAAATCAAAATCTCTCTGACTTTTATCTGTCCCGTCAAAACTGTGAAAACAATTTGCATGTGACACCCAATACAGCGAAGACTAAGTGTCAGAGCAAATCGTTTACATAAATGACGTGTTTTTTGCAGACATCATGGCAGCCTGTGACATTTCCAAACACTGGACACATGGACATAAAGGCTGTAATCAAAAACACTAACTTTGTGAGTAATTATAATAAATACAAATGTAACCAACTGTGCTGTGGATTATTTTGCTTGCAAGCAACTGAAATATTTCAACAACA
Organism: Carassius auratus; assembly: GCF_003368295.1. Classification (NCBI taxonomy): domain Eukaryota; kingdom Metazoa; phylum Chordata; class Actinopteri; order Cypriniformes; family Cyprinidae; genus Carassius; species Carassius auratus. The sequence goes on from NW_020523509.1 coordinate 305,320, forward strand.
AAAAGTCCCATTAAATCAAGTTAAGTCTAAATGTGTCTTACACTGAAGCAGCAAAACACACTTTTGGACAAAACCGATAATCATGAATGTGAGTCTGGATAAATCTGCAGAGACAATGAATCTGATGCCATCAGGGCCAGAGCTGAATTACTTGAGTCTCCATCTCCCCCATTAATGGATGTCAAATAGTAATGCCTGTGTAAACCATGAGATGTTTCTGCTAAAAAAACATGACCATCCACCTCATAGGGAGAAACATCTGTGTGCTCCTCCAACAGTCGCCCGCTGCTTATCAGCTGAGAGAAAGCCTGATTAAACATGCAGAGAGAACATCAAGACATCTGAATGAACTTTTGTACACTAGTTGAATGCAATATTTGATAATTTAGAGATTTGTGGAATATTACAATGCAAACTGGCTCCTCAAGTTTGTTCCCCCAGATGTACATGTGTGTGAGACAGGAATCCACTTTCATTGCCTCGTTGAAGGACATAAGACCTTTCTTTCCAATGTTGTTGCTGGTAACAGACAATCTAGGAGGCAAAGACAATGGGATAAATTGGACAAGAGAAATAGTTTCAAATATAAACTTGAGATTTTAGACAGATAATAGCATTGTTTTATAAATTATGTACACTAACGCTTTGAGTTTGCTGTGTGGCAGCTTGATAGCTTCACTTAGATATACCGCACCGTCATCTTCAATGCGATTGGAAGAAAGATCTAGAATCTCCAAAGAGGGATTTTGTTTCAAAACCTCTGATAAGAATTTGGCTCCATCCCGTGTAATTCTGTTACTGTTAAAAAAATTAAAAAAATACAGAAATGATCATTTCTCTATCTTATCGTCATATTGCTTATTAATGAATTGAACAAATTTCATAACTGATTAACTTTACACAGTTATTGAACTGAACTAAATCAAGACTCAACACAATCACCCAGTTTAAGCTGAATAATGAAACTGGTCTTTGTAGAGCTGCTTTGCAGCAGAAATTGAATTTGTCTCATATCTGATGCGGTTTGGATCTGTTATTTTCCTGTTTATTACTGTGAAGCTGCTTTGAAACAATCTGTACTGTATACAGTGCTTTATAAATGAAGGTGACTCGAGTATTTCCTGAGAAGCACAAAAGAACTGTCATGTCTGAGTTGCTCTGTGCCAAATAATGATAGTGGAAACCCAGCCGTGGTCCCCTTCCACTTTCATTGTATGAAAAACAGCTACGATATTACTATAAAAACTCCCTTTGCTTTCCACAGAAGAAAGTAGGTCATACAGATTTCACAAGACATGAGGGTGAGTAAACAATAAAAGAATTGTAATTTTTTTGTGTGAACCTTCCCTTTAGGATCATGAATTATGAGAGTTATGTGAGTGGGTGTATACCAGCGAAGATCCAAGTAGCGTAGAGAGACATTTAACTTCAGTGCTTCACACAGTCTCTCCACACCAGTATCAGTCATGTCATGCTTTGCCATGTGCAGCTCCCTCAGTGTCTTATTCACCACCAGCATCTGTGCCATGTGGACTGTTGTTTCCTCCTATCATTTAAGTTAAATGTACTTTTAACCATTAAAAAGACCAAAATAAACCAAATAAATTATTAATAAAGTGGGTATATCAAAAACAACTTTCCTGAAAACAAACCTGAAGACTGAAAAGAAGAGGTCTGCTAATATTTATAGCACGGATTCTTCGGTTGTTCTTAAGGACGATAGCAAATGCTATTACACTTTGTGTAGCCTATTAAATAAACACAATACTTTCATTCAAATGTAAACTACCTTTATTTTGTGGTTACATTCCTGTTCAAGAAACTTACCAGATCACAGTCGGAGACATCTATTTCTTCTAAAGAAGCGTTGACCTGCAACATAGCAGCCAGTTGCAAGGCACCATTGTTTCCAATCTTATTTCCCGTCATTCTGAGCGTCTTCAAACTTATATTTTTCTGTAAAATTAACAAAGTACATGCTAAAATCATGATAGATACTGGCATTCACTTAAAAAATTATGATGTACGATTTAAAATTTAACATTAATTATAAATGTGAATGAGTCACACTTACATGAAGACTTTTTGCTATCACCTCTGCACCATCTGCCTCAATGTTATTACACATCAGATCAAGAGACTGAAGGGACTCACTCTCCTGTTGAAATTACAATATTCCTTTAAAGTCTCATTTTTAACATTTTTAGTTAGCTTAAAGATATAAACGTAATAAAGCTCCCGAATGAGTCTTTAGGAACATTCTGTCATACAGTACCTGAATGAGGTGTGCAATATAAACAGCTCCTTTATCCGTGATATTGTTGTATCGAAGATCTAAACCTGCAATGGAGTTTTATTATTTTCAGTTCATTATAAAATCACATTTTAAAGTAACAGTTACTTGATGCTGAAATAGGCAACAATGAACTTGTAAATATGTGCAGTGGTTTATGATTTGCGTGGCCTAAAAGTGTTCAGGGTAGGACGAGTTAATATTTACCCTTTATAGCCGAATTTCCCACAAATATTTTTGACAAGATCAGCATATCTTCAGCTGTCAATCTATCTCCGTGCTTCAGTTGATCATTACCAGTTAGTTTGAGTGAGCCATCACTGAATGAAACAAAACAACATTAATTCAAAGTAATTCATACGTTATACATGATATACCTTCCAAACCGACCTATTAATGTTGTTTTCCAAGGCTTCCCAAACACATGTATTTGGAGGCTGCTGAACTTCAGCGCAGAGAGATAAATATCGTTTCTTTAAGTCCTCCATGTTTCACGCACGAAGTTGCTATGGTAACAGAGAACGTTTGAAGTCGTTTGAAGTTGCAACTCTGCGCGATGACGACATCTTCAGACGGAAGAGAGGAAAAACACTCACCTTTTGCAGAGAGGGCCTTGAAAGAAGCACTGCACCTATAATAACAATAATAATAATAAAAAAACGAGCCACTTGTCAAATGTATTCATTTATATATATATATATATATATATATATATATATAAAAAAGAAATGGGACTGTTTCTGAATTCGAATTCACAAATACTGTTTGGTAATGATGACATCCAGGACAGAAACCTTCCCCTAGTTGAAGAATCACTTGAATATAAAAACTACTACAAGTGATATTCATGGGTACTGAGGAAAATATGCCTGTGGTCTCCACCAGATTCATTTTATGTAAGCATTACTCAAAAATATATATCAAAAACAACAACAAATATTCAGACGGGAGATGATTTATTATAAAAGTTGGCCAGATTGTTAGAGGATTCAAATGAATTCACATCATATATGAAACTGCTCAGAGAGTGGGTCATATAACATCATAGATATATACATGTCATACTTCTAAAAGACAAACGCATAGTTCAAAATACCAGTGAACCAAAATGCATTTTAAGCACAGCTTTATATTACAGCTAAACCTAAGGTTGGCCTTCCCTTCATTTCAGAAAATACTTTATGCTTTTAATGATCCAGATTCTGCTCTGAAAGTGACATTTAACTAAGAAAAAAAAGAAAAAACAAGAGGAGAAGCCCCACACATTCACTCAACAGCTTTGTTAAGCTTTTGCTAAGAGTACAAAAGCTTAGAAAGGATGTTTGTGAGACATGTCTTCACTTAATAGAGAAAATACACTTAAAATGGAAGTAAAAGCTGGTGTTTTAATCGATGGTTTGAACGATGACAATCTGCGTGTGCTCCATCTCAGCGTTTCCGGGGATTTCGTACTGTTCCACTACATAGCTCACTTGCTCGCCAGATTCTCCGTGTTGGATGAGAACCGGTGCTTCGGACGAATCAGCGTGCTGGAAGATCATGGAGGGCTCTGTGCAGTCTGCATGCTGTATGATCATCTGAGGCTCTGCTGACTGCTGGATAATAAGTGAGGTTTCCGGGGACAAAATTGGCAATGGGGACTCCATCTGAATTTCATGGTCTTGGGAATCGACGAGGGCGGAGCGCACGCGTGCAATCAAGCCCTGGTGGTCAATGGGGATGTTGAGAGGACACTGCGTCGGGTCGGTTTCCAAAGGAGCCTGCTCTTGGTTTGGAAGAGCTGTAAAGAATGTTTTAAATAGATATTTTAGATAAACGGATAGAATGGATATAAATATACAAATGATGGAACGTTTTTGCTGCTTAATATTTTGTGTGTAAACGGTGTTGAATTGTTTTTTTCAAGCTTCTTTAATAAACAGAAAGTTTAAAAGAACAGCATTTATTTGAAACCGAAATGTCTTGTAACAGTAACTGAACTGCTGAATAAGTAATTCTTTCTTAATCCAAACATTTGAATCGTGACGTATCAAGGTTTCCAAAAAATATTAAGCAGCACAACTGCTTAGAGTTCACTGATAATAAGACTTAATTTTTGAGCAGCAAATCAGCATATTAAAATGAGTTATGATGCTGAAAATTCAGCTGTCAACACAGGAATAAATTCTATTTGAAAATATTTTTAGATACAATGCTGTTCTTTTAAATTGGAATTATATTTCACAATATTATTGTTTTGGTTAAATGAATTCAGCCTAGGTAAGCCTAAGAGATTTCTTTCCTTTAAATAAAAAATGTATAAAAAATTTCATTCCAAACTGGAATTGTTAGAATATAACACACCGTTATGCTCCAAAACGCTGTGCTTCTTCAAACTATACATGTCTGAAAACATGTCCCCACACAGGAAACACCTCACTTTTCTTGATCCTACAGGTAAAATGACAGAGAAACACGTATTTGGACATATTCTTGCAAGGTTCCCATTTAGAAAATGGATCATTTGCTTCAATTTAGTAACTAAAATGTACCATTGTGGATGTCCATATGTTTTCGAAGTTCACCAGCGGTTAAGCAAGGTTTTCCGCAATCCAAGCATATATATGGGGTCACACCTAAAATAGAAGGCAAAAAAAATTATTATTCATATGCATTAGTATGTAAGCAAATCGCTTCAGAAAATATTGAAAGCTGTAATGCGTGCATTACAAACCCACCGGTGTGTTTCCTGCTGTGAGCGATGAGAGAGCTGGACACAGCGAATGCCATGCCGCAGGTGTCGCAGATGTACGGTTTCTCCCCTGTGTGTCGCCGTTTGTGGTACATCAGAGTACTGGCCTGTGTGAAGCGCTTCCCACATTCTCCACATTCATACGGCTTCTCACCACTGTGCTTCCTGAGAGCAAACGGCAATTAATGCAGAGTTAATGGAAATGTAGATTTTTTTTATAATTCATTATTGATATTTAATTTTAATTATTTTAATGGGAGATTAACAAATATCACGTTTTTATGACCGGTACTAAACTCATTATTTTTATGTTTAGGTGCCCAAAAATGGATATGGAGAACCAGTATTTAACTAAGCAATTTACACATTAATAATAGTGATGATAATAATAAACATAATCCACATTAAAAAAATAAATCATAGACTAAAACAAAACATAAATATTTTCCAATAATTATTGCCATCAACATCATCATCAATGGTATTACTACTAATAAAATTTAATCCAATATTAAAGAACCAATTGGTTGATATGTAGAACCAAGTGTGAACTCATAATAATGATAATGATAATATAAAAAAACTGATAGCCATTTAAGTGTGACTATCTCTAGAGAATCAAAGGCTTTGTGGCAGCAATTTTATAATTTTATCACTTAAGTTAAATTGGAACTATGCTCATGAATTGCACTGCACATACCTTATGTGAATTTCAGATTGCTCGATGTGGCAAAAGCTTGCTTCGCAGAATCACATTTTATGCGGCTTTCCTTCTCCGTGATGCATTCGGCAATGATAGACCAGTTGACATTTCTGAGCAAAGCGTGCCTCGCAAGACGTACAACTGAAGGGCTTCTCTCCTGAAAACAAATACTACATGGAATCACTTCACATAAACCCAGCAGCAAAGTTATAAGTTTAGATTTCAAATAAATGCTGCTATTTCAAAACTCCATTCAACAAAGAATCCACAAAAATATTAAGCAGCACAATGGCTTTCACAACAGTAGTGTGATTAACAAACATTATGCACATCCACATTTTCGTCATCAAAACAATGAAATGAAAGACTCTTTTATTCAAGTGAATAAGTGTATCTTCTACACATGAGTCGTACCTGTGTGAATGCGCATGTGGGTCTTCAGCTGGTTGCCCTGTCTGAAGGAGCGAGTACAGAGCTGGCACTGATAGGGTTTGAGGCCCTTGTGTATGCGCATGTGTCTGCGCAAGCTGCTCATCTCGGAGAAGAAGTTCCCGCAGACATTACAAATAGGCCTTTGTTTGTCCTGCAAGGGCTTCGCTTCCTCTTCTCCGCCCCAGTCCTCATTATCATCCTCAAGTTCTTCATCCTCTTCTTCCTCATCACTAGCTTGGCTTTCTTTTAGCTTTCTACTCAAGCTTCTCTTTCTGTTGCTGGTGCGGACCTTCTTTGCAGGATTTGAA